>NC_050189.1:2398522-2698522 GCF_008315115.2 Sander lucioperca
TGCAATACATCCTGCACCACCTTGACTCCCCAGGGACGTATGCCAGGATCCTGTTTGTGGACTTCAGCTCGGCGTTCAACACCATCAACCCTGAACTCCTACATCAGAAGCTCACCCAGTTCTCAGTGCCTGCCGCCACCTGTCAGTGGATCATCAGCTTCCTGATTGACAGGCAGCAGCATGTCAGACTGGGGAGCATCTCATCCAAAACCCGGTCCATCAGCACTGGCGCCCCACAGGGGTGTGTCCTCTCCCCACTGTTCTTCTCCCTCTACACCAATAACTGCACCTAGAAGAACCCATCTGTAAAACTCCTGAAGTTTGCAGATGACACCACTGTCATTGGTTTGATCCAGGATGGTGATGAGTCTGCTTACAGACAGGAGGTGGAACAGCTGGTCCAATGGTGCAGTCAGAACCACCTGGAGTTAAACCCCAAGAAGACGACAGTGGACTTCAGGAGAAGTCCCCCCCACTCCCTCCCCTCACCATCGAGAACGACACAGTGGCCACTGTGGATTCCTTTAGGTTCCTGGGATCAACCATTTCACAGGACCTAAAATGGTCTCCCCACATTGCCTCTGAGGAAGTTTAATCTGCCTGACCACTTTCTACTCAGCCATCATCCAGTCTGTCATCTGCACCTCCATCACTGTCTGGTTTGGTTCAGCCACCAAACGGGATAGGGCCAGACTGCAACGGACAATTAGGGATGCAGAGAGGATCATTGGAACTGACCTTCCCTCCATCCAGGACCTGTACCGGTCCAGGGTCCGGAAAAGGGCAGCAAAAATCTCTGCAGACCCTCACATCCTGGTCACAAACTGTTCAACCTCCTTCGCTCTGGTAGGCGATACAGGGCACTGTTTGCCAAAACCAGCCGACACAGAGACAGTTTCTTTCCCCATGCGGTCACTCTGTTGAACACTCAGAAATAGCCCCCACCCTCACAATGAACAAAGTCAACCACCACTGTTCTGCTCAACTTCCTCTTGTCTATTTCAATCCTATAATTACAATATTGTTATTAATATATTACCATTACATTACATGTCATTTAGCTGACGCTTTTATCCAAAGCAACTTACAATTAAGTGCTTTCAACTGTGAAGATTCAAACTCCAGACCATAAGTAGTAAGTGCAAATACAGTAGCTTTAAATAGGCAAAGCTACAAAGAGACATATGAAAGTGCAGGTTTTTTTTTTTTTTTTATCCGAGGTGTAGTCGGAAGAGGTGTGTTTTTAGCCTTCGGCGGAAGATGTGTAGGCTTTCGGCCATCCTGATATCGATGGGGAGCTCGTTCCACCATTTGGGAGCCAGGACAGTGAACAGTTGGGATTTCGTTGAGTGATTAGTTCTCCCTCGCTGTGAGGGGGCAGCCAGCAGTTGATGCAGAACGAAGTGGGCGGGTTGGGGTATATGGTTTGACCACGTCCTGGATGTAAGCGGTAGCTGATCCGTTCGTGGCCCTGTACGTAAGTACTAGTGTCTTGAAGCGGATGCGGGCCGCAATTGGTAACCAGTGAAGAGAGCGGAGGAGCGGTGTAGTGTGAGAGAACTTGGGGAGGTTGAAGACAAGTCGAGCCGCTGCATTCTGAATGAGCTGCAGGGGTCGGATGGCACATGCAGACAGGCCAATCAGGCGGGAGTTGCAGTAGTCTAGACGTGAGATGACTAGAGCCTGAATCAGAACCTGAGCCGCCTTCTGCGTTAGAAGGGGACGTATCCTTCTGATGTTATGCAGCATGTATCTACACGATCAGGTGGTTGCAGCAATGTTAGCAGTGAAGGAGAGTTGGTCGTCAAGTGTTACACCCAGGTTTCTAGCAGTCTTGGTGGGGACAACTATAGAGTTGTCAATTGTTATAGTCAGGTCTTGGGTAGGAGAGCCCTTCCCTGGAAGGAAAAGGAGCTCAGTCTTGTCGAGGTTGAGTTTCAGATGGTGTGTGGACATCCAAGAAGAAATGTCAGTCAGACAGGCCGAGATACGTGCTGCTACCTGAGTTTCAGACTCAGGAAAGGAGAGAATTAGTTGGGTGTCATCTGCGTAGCTGTGATAAGAAAAGCCGTGTGACTGAATGACAGACCCGAGAGAGTTGGTGTACAGAGAGAAGAGGAGGGGACCCAGGACTGATCCCTGAAGAACGCCAGTTTTAAGTGGGCAAGGTTCTGAGCTAGATTCTCTCCAGGTTACCCGGTAGGTTCGGTCTATCAGGTAAAATGTGAGCAAAGAGAGCGCAGAGCCTGAGACACCCAGATTTCAGAGTGTCGAAATGAGGATCTGGTGGTTCACTGTGTCAAAGGCAGCAGAAAGATCCAGAAGGATGATAATGGAAGAGAGAGAGGTTGTTCTAGCGATGTGAAGCTGCTCAGTGACAGCAAGGAGGGCAGTTTCTGTTGAGTAGCCAGCCTTGAAGCCAGACTGGTGGGGATCAAGAAGGTTGTTCTGGTGGAGATAGGTAGAGAGTTGATTATAAATGGCACGCTCAAGAGTTTTAGATAGGAATGGAAGAAGGGAGACGGGTCTATAGTTATTTACATCAGAGGAGTCGATTGTTGGTTTTTTGAGCAGTGGGGTCACTCTTGCCTCTTTGAGAGCATCGGGGAAACAGCCAGTTGACAAGGAGATTTTAATGAGATGGGTGAGGAAAGGAAGGAGGTCCAGAGCAATGGACTGGAGAAGGTGAGAAGGGATAGGATCCAGGGGGCAGGTGGTTGGGCGGGCAGAGGTAATCAAAGTAAGAATTTGGTTTGGAGATAAAGGGGTGAAAGAGGAAAGAGTACTGGAAGTGATGGATGTTAAGGTGATTTTAGAAGGTGTGGTTGAAAATGAAGAGCGTATGTCATCTATCTTTTTTACAAAGTAGTTGACAAAGTGGGTTGGTAGGAGGGAGGAGGGAGGAGGTGGACTGGGGGAATCTAGGAGGTTAGAGAAGATGGAAAAAAGTTTTTGGGGGTTCGAGAAAGAGGATTCAATTTTGGTTTGATAAAAAGAGCTTTTAGCTGCAGAAATAGAGGCAGCGAAGGAGGAAAGAAGAGACTGATAGGTAAGCAGATCATCTGGGTGTTTAGATTTCTGCCATTTCCTTTCCGCTGTCCGTATAGTTGATCTTTCAGCACGTACTGAGTCAGATAACCACGGCGCTGGGGAGGATTTGCGAGCCTGTCGTGAAGTAAGAGGGCAGAGAGAGTCGAGAGAGGAGGATAGAGTAGAGAGGAGAGTGTCTGTGGCAGCGTTGGGAGGCATGAGTAAGAAAGAGTCGGATGGAGGGAGGGTTGATAAAGTACATGCCGTCGGAGAAGAAGGAGAGAGTGAACGAATATTACAGCGGACAGCTATGGTGTCTCTTGAGATATGGTTGTGAGCTTGGGAGAGAGTAAGAGATGAAGAAATGGTCTGAGGTATGGAGTGGAGTAACAGTGAGGTTGGCTGTAGAGCAGTTTCTGGTGAATATGAGATCTAAGTGGTTGCCAGCTTTGTGAGTGGGTGGTGAAGGAGAGAGTGAGAGGGCAAAAGAAGAGAGAAGGTGAGAAAAGGCAGCTGACTTCTCTGTCTGGATGTTGAAGTCGCCCAGAAGTACCAGCGGAGGGCCAGTTTCAGGGATGTTTGAAAGAAGGACATCCAGCTCCTCCAAAAACTCTCCCAGAGGACCTGGTGGGCGGTAGATAACAATGATGACTAGTTGTACCAGATGGGTTATGGTGACAGCATGAAGTTCAAAAGATTGTGGAGTGAACTGTGGCAGTGGGTAGAGAGAAAATCTCCACTTGGGGTTAATGAGTAGGCCTGTCCCCCCACCTCTACCAGTGGGTCTTGGTGTGTGGGTGAAAGAGTAGGCAGAAGAAAGGGCAGCAGGGGTGGATGTGTTGGGCGGTGTAATCCAGGTCTCAGTGAGGGCAAGGAAGTCAAGGGATTTCAGGCTGGCAAAGCCAGAGATGAACTCAGTCTTGCGAGTGGCAGACTGGCAGTTCCACAGGCCACCTGCAACAAGGTGTTGAATGTGTGTGGAACGGGTGGGATAGGTAAGAGAGGTGGGGTTGCGGAAATGTTGCGAGCTAATGCGTGGTTTGTAGTATCTCCGAGAGGAAACACGGACAGGAATGGAGAAGCAGCACATTTCCGGATGAAGACACCGAGCAGTTAAGTGAGATAAAGATAAGATAAAGATAAGGTTAAGCCCACTTAGCCTCCCACGAAGACTCCTGCGTAGACTCCTTTGTCTTTGTCCTCCGAATCTTCGTCCGATGAGGCTGCCGCTTCACGCAAATGCCAACATTAAATACAAGGAGGTGATTGGTGTTGGCTACAGGTGGGGAGGCCACACCCTGGCTAATCAGTCAAAAGCACCTTAGAGTCGTTAACCTCCACTCCCCAAATTCACACTAACTAGTTTCACTTTAAGAAAATCCTCTAAATTATGCCTAACAACACAACCAATCCAGCAAAGAACACACAGCAGCAGTAGAAAGTAGAAAAGTACAAGAAGCAGCAAAAAACCAAATAAACTATGTACTTAACTTAATATCTAGCAGTCCAGTAGTCAGTTCCTTCAGAAATCAAATGCACTCTGTCTTTTGGTCTGTTTCTAGCTTACTTTTGTAGCTTACACTTGGGAAAGGTCAACAATCCACTTGTAACTCTTATTAATAATATGTTCATAAATCACCGTGCACATATGTTCATACAATGAATATACGGACATAAATACACAATATTTGTACTCCGTGCTGCACTCAGCAACTCACTTTAGGTACGTCTCTCATAACTGGCAATGAATACACAACAGCCAGTGGCATTTAACTACTGCAGAGAGAGGGCGCCCTTGAGCCAATAATTCTACATTGATATTAAATAACAATAATGGCAAGTGGAATGGCATAATATATAAACCCTGTTACACAGGCAATGCCCCTTTTCCCACTCGGCACACGTCTGCAGAAGTATGCTGTCAAGGAGAAAAGATTTTGTAAATGAACTATAACTGACACAATTAGCATTCTTACTTGACAAAGGAGATTAAATATGTAAAAAAAAATCACAGAGAATATGCTTCACACACATCTGCATCTTCAGCCAGCGTTCGTAAAGCTGCCGCTGATGATTAGGTGACAACTTGTCCCGCACCTTCCTACTTGGGACCTTTCCATCCAACGTGACTGGGTGCGTTTTCAACAGTTCATCAAAAGCTGCCTGACGACCATCTTCACATTGCTAAACCTTCTGGCATGATCCGAGGTTAGATTACAGGTTGCATGACTGGTCCCCTCATTTGCAGACTCAGAACTACTCCTGGATGGCTGTGCGGTTGTGCTGGTAGAAGGGGTCAACACAACGTTGGCATTAGGCAGTGGGAGAGGGACACCAATCACTGCCAGATGGCGGCAGTGCAGCTCCGCAACAATCCTGCTGAGTGGATTTGCATCACCCATAATTTGTTGAATCAGTGTGTATTGAAACACACGGCCAGACACCAAAAGGTCATGAGCCTCTTTCTTTGCCTTCAACACCTCCGCCTCAATGACTTCAGGTGTGCTGTTTTTCATGCAAACTCTGCACAGATGGATTGACAGGGATTCCTGGGTCCTCATTAAGGCATGGATACCCGACCCGAGCCTGACGGGTCCCAACGGTACCCGACGGGCCGGGCCGGGTTCGGACAGATATTTAGAAATGATGGTTGGGTTCGGGTCAGGCTCGGTCACATCAGCGTGATAAGGCATTTGTTGTAAAATGGTGCTGCGGCTCCTTTAAGAGAGCTCAGTGTGTGTGTGTAAAATGGGCAGAAGAGAGATAGAGAAAGAGGAAGCAGACGTGTAGATGTGACCGGAGCAGAGTTGGTGGAATAAGTTTTGTACACAGTGTGTGCGGTGTCCGAGATAAACCCCAGACTGAAAGCCAAGTTCATTCATCTGCTCACCAGAAACGGGATTTTAACCCCGACGTTATATAACGTCAGCCCTGGAGGTAACGAGTCTCCCCTGGTTTTCTGATCACGGTCGGAATCGAAGCAAGCAGGAAAGGTTAACACATTGAACATTTGAAATTAAACAGCTTATTAACGTGCGCTTGTTCCCCCGTGTGCGCTGATGCGCTCATCTGTTGACATTTCCGAATGCCTTCCAGTTGCTTAATAAAAGCGGGCTTTCCACACAAACAAACGTACATGTGTCATTAGTATGAGAAAAAAAACAACGAGATTTTAACTGTGTCGGGCTCGGGTCGGGCTCGGACATAAATATCATAATGCCTGATGGGCTCGGGCCGGGTTCGGTCACGGCTCTGTCGGGCTCGGGCCGGGTTCAGACGGAAAAATTCGGCCCGATTCAGGCTCTAGTCCTCATGCACACAGGACACAGCTGGTAGTGCCTGTTGGGTTTACTGGAAAGAAAAAAGAGACATATTTCACTTAACTTAAAGCTGTGAATATATACTGCACATTACATGTTGTAGTTCACTACATTGTGAGCTTCAAAACTCATCTTAACTTACACACTGGGAGCCATTTTTCAGGAAAGATCTTCAGTGAAGATCTGAATAGCTCCTCTGGAAGACTGGAACTCTAAATTCCAAAAATATGTAGGTTTACCCAAACCAAAGGAGCTGATGCAGTGTTAGCAGGAATACAAGCTCTTTAGCAGTAGCAATTCAAATTGCTTTTTTCCCACTTGAGGTAAGACAGCAGGATTCTCTCTTCTTTCTAAAATGATGTAGTATGATGATTTCTGATGAGCTTCTTAGGAGTCTCTAGAGGGAATCTGGGGTGAATTGAGTAGGTAGGTAGGCAGTAGATCTTGGATGTGTGGAGCTCTGATTGCCTCACCTTTTATGTCTGTCTGACAGTCCTGCCTACTCATGCATTAGCATTTGTAGGCATGCACACCTGGGAGGTGGTGGAGGGGGTGTACTTTAAAAAAATGCATAAATGTATTTTCACTGAAGTTACAATGAAGTGAATTGTGCATTTTATCCTCAGAGTAACAAGGTTTACTCACGATAAGAGAGCCAACGTTAGTGCTGAGGATTCCCAGACTGAGTAAAAGTGTGATGGAATGTAAGAGGAAGAAGACAAATTTGAATTTGTCTTGGTCCTTGGTTTTATTTGCAGTGATTTATTTCAGATTGGCCCCCACCACTGGCTTCACCAGACTTGGTAAGAATTATGCAGTATACATTGTTCCATTAGATAAAGTCTGAAGTGATCCATGAAGTACAGTCTTTAAAAGTAATTCTTAACTATTTGTCTTCTATGTTTCAGGCCAAGGAAAGAGAGAAAATGGGGAAGGGAAGAAGAAGGAAAAGAAGATGAAAACTATACTACACTATCATTTTAGAGAGAGATGAGGATATTTGCATTATTATGTCATTTGTTAAAATATGTTTACAATGTTTACATTTCATTGTTCATTATAATGATTGTAAGAAATGTTTTCGGCACATCAAATAAAGACTTAGATAGTTTAACAGTCTGGTCATATTCAGAACAAATGTTGACTCAGTTTCTATCACACAAAGACAGAGATCGAAACATCATGAAAGAAGACCATGACTAACTCTTTCACATATATGGTTTGGTCATTAGCCAGTCATTAAGCAAAACAAAGGATTTGGCCAGCAGTTTGTGTGAAGCATTCAGACATTAATTACTCATGTACATGTCAGTGAGGAGAGCTAACTGGCCACTTGGCTGGCTTCATAACACATTTGTACACTTACAGGCTTCTTTGTAGAATAAATTGGCTTTCAGAAGGCCATCATTTGCACTCCTGTCCTGATGCTAAATTACAAGCGATACCAGAAAGTTATACACCAGATTACAGTTCATGATTTGCATGTATGTTTGTTGGGAATGTCAAGACGTTTCTCTAAATATAACAAAGCCTAGCTAACAGCACCAAGTTCTTACTTTTGTATACATTTTTTATACAAATGCACTACCATACACTTGGTATTGTTCTTTACAGTGTTTGATTGCAGTGTCAGTGTTAGTAGAACTGGTTAAAGTTAAAGGAAGGTTTTCATCACGCCACGATTTGAAAAATTCCTAGTTTGATATTGTGAGCATACTGTAGCCTGGTCATGACACTCTTATATTAGGGTTATGGGTTCAACCCCATATTGTGTGAGAACTTTCAGTCTTTATGATAAATGAACAGTTGTACATAAAGTGGTAACATGCTAGGACATGTTATGTAGACTAAAGGGGAGGCACCAACTTTTATAATTTTAATTGCTAATTTCCATGTGTTGTCCCTGGGCATATACAGTGCACTACAATAATATAGAAATGATAATTCCACATAACACTAAAAGTGCATAGGCTTACTTCTTTTTTTAATTTAAACTGACTTAAACTAATACACTAATAATAGTAGTAAAAGAAGGGATCGCGTTCCATTCTTTTGAATTAAGTAAGGGGTGTTTGAGCTAAACCATAAACAATAAAATTAAATAAGTTTTTTTTTTATTATTTTATTTTTCAAAATTATTGCAATAGTTGTAACATTGTGAGGTTCTCTTGTCAGGAGATTGTTTAAATACAAAGTGGTTATATTGTTGTGGTTGTTATTTTGGAGCACTGCTGGTAGCCTCTGTGCTGGGGGTGTTGCATAAAACTAGCAAGAATGCATCGTCTCAAACTGTTAACAGCATTTTCTGTGCTTGTGAACTTGCGAGTTAATTCTTCCAAGAACAACCAGCAAGAACATCCTCCCCAAAAACACAAGTCCGTTCTTTGAATTCTTGAGATTGAGAAACAGCAAATATCTCGCAGCCAAAGCTTCATTCTGTCTTTGGTGTGTGACAATCATCTAGAGGTCCAGCACGCTACTGCATATGAAAGGGGAGTATAGTTAGACCAACAAGCACCAGCTGTGTCAATGAACTATCCCCACACCTCTCTCCCCTGCAGCTGACTGCAAACCACGCCCACCTCCACAAGGATAAATGCTCACTCCACAACCCGTTCTCATTCCGAACTCGTAAAATAAGGACGTTTGGACAGTGGCTGTCAGCGTCTGATGCGACGAAAAAGGTGTCTTTCAGCGTGTTTGTGTAACGCACCGGGGAGAGCAGCAGTTAGATAGGATTTAGTGAGTAGTATGTAAGGGCGAATTTTAATTTCATTTCATAATCAAACACAGGACTTTCACCCAGGAGAGCGGGGTTTGTGTCCCGCTTGTCACGCTTGCAATAGTCGTTTTTTTTCTTTCCTCCCGCGTGTCACAGAACTGTACGCCCACCCACGACCCTTTCCTAAACCCAACCGTCCCGTTCTTCCTGCGTGTAACGGAACCGTACACCCACCCACGACCCTTTCCTTAACATAACTGCGTCAAAAGGGACGGCAATAGTCCCGAATAGAGGGCTGCATTGGGATTGGGTTCCGTCGGGTCCCGCGGGACCCAACGCAAATCTCGCGGGAGCGGGCGGTTTTAACTTTGCTGCGGGTGGGAGCGGGCGGCTAAAAAAAACACTGCGGGATCGGGATGTAGCCTGGAACCCCCCCACGCCAGCAGAAACCATAGATATACATATATACTGACTGAGTATATACTGTATAGGCCATCTATGAGTAGACACCAGCGTGTCTGAGCCTCCCAGAACGGGGGAGCTCCGAGCCAAGGCTCCGTCCACCGTCATCCTCGGCCCCTTCCTCCCCCTCTCTCCCTCTCCTTCTGCTCCTTCCTCCCCCTCTCTCCCTCTCCTTCTGCTCCTTCCTCCCCGTCTAACAGCAGCAAGCACCTGCCTTCTTTGCCTTCATCTTCTCCCTATTAACCTATAAAATGACGTGTTTTCTCATGCGGGACGGGAGAAGACATAACATCAATGCATCTCTATTATTGTGCGGGCATATATTCTCAGAGTTTTGCGGGTGCGGGCGGGAGTGGACGTACACATTGCGGGAGCGGGCGGGAGTGTAACACACACGTTGCGGGTGCGGGCGGTAATGGTCAGAAATTCGCCGGGAGCGGGCGGGAGTGGGATGAAGAAAACAGTCCCGCGCAGGGCTCTAGTACCGGCCAAGCACGTTTACTTAAAGCGCTAAAGGAGACTTTTAGCGTCAATAAGAACGACAAAGGCACCTAACCGAGCGTCCATATTTTATGAGATGGGTAAACTCTTAATAATAAACTCTTGAAAAAACCAGCCTAACCTGATCTTAAAGTTTAACCTAACAGCTTTCAGCTTTAACCTGCTCCATTGCCAGTTTAGAAAGGATATTCAAATATCTGCAGGTCTTGAACAGTCTTGTCAAAGCATTGAATTCATTTATCTCAAAAAAGGCCTTAGAAAGTCCTTTTTTATTTTATGCCTTATCAGGCTCCATTATCTCTCATTATCAAATAAAAAAAAAGCCCAAAAAACAATTCTTTATTTCCTACTCACTTTGACGTTGGATTAAAAATACATGTAGACATTCACCATGGTGATTTCATACTGGATTATATTGATGCCATGAATTGACATTTAAGAAAAATATGAGGAAATACAACTAAGATACTTTTCTTTCAATGTGTCTGTTGAGAAACAAACCGATCAGGATTGTTTTGTGGTTTGAATCCTATCATCTACTGGCTTGACACCTGTGAGAAAACAGCGGCGAGCGCTCGGAGAACAAAGCGACACGAAGCACGGTTCAGTTCACAATGTTCTAAAGGTTTAATGAGACACACAACAATGCACATATTATATATATACACATATATATACATATATATATATCAATCGTTCCATTTATTTAGATGATGTGTAGTAAGATTAGAGAGTCAGGATGGGTGGATTGTCTCTGAAGGACTGTTCACACCGATAAGAACAGTGTTGTAATTTCAGACATAACTCAAACGGATGACAACTACTTTCCTTTGACTTCTCGTTTGTTATAACTTACTGTCACACTGGTAGAACCCCTTTCAACATTCACATACGTAGGTGGATGGCACCAGGACAAAAGAAGGGAGTGTGCCATTATACTGAGCCAAGGAAGTGACACAGCGTCTGTATGCAGAGATTTTGTTTTGTTTATCACTAAGATGTAAGAACATTTCTGAAAATATGAGTCACACCATTAGCCTTTACACTGTTCCAATATAAAAGCCTTAATGGCCTAGATGTGGACGGTCACATAAGGTGAAAGTTTTGCAGTATCACAGATGTGAACAGGATTTAATTAAACTACATGGAACAAGTTTTAAACATTGAAAGCAGATAAAAATTCAATGGCATATAAAGCCTTTATTGCTATTGTACAGAATACAACAAAATTAGGAGCATTACTCCTGATCAGTGCAATAAAAGACAGGAAAAACATCACAAAGACAAACAAACATCACGAAGACAAACAAACATCACAAAGACAAAGAAACATCCCCAGCCGACAACACAGAATTGGATTCAAACATGAGTAAAATAAATAAATCCAAGGTGATTTTGCACTAGAATAGGAGTTTGTATTGCACTAAAGTAAATGTAAACATTTCACTGGTATGAATATAATTATTGCACCAGATTAAATTAGATTATTGAAAGAAAGTCATCATATTGCACGTGAGGTGCATGATTCAATACTTTTAGGCAGGGTTCGAATTATGATTTCATCTTTGTGGGGCTTTCTTTAAAAAAAAAAAAAAAAAAGTAGTCTATGAGTAGCAAATTTTGAGCATTAATGCACATATGTACCTTTTTCTGAATCAATGTATGCTGGAAATATCTATGTAAAAGTGAAACATAGATTACAATCCAAATATAAAAACATAATATATTACAATAAGGCTCTCAGGCATTCTGTATTGCTATTTATTCTCCTGTATATCGACTTTTCTAATTATATCTGAGTCAGCACACATGTAGCCTATAGGCATCATTTACTGTTATTATCTGTGCTCTCTGTGATTTGGAGGTGTCGTGATATTTTGAGAAAAATAAAGTGATAATAGGTTATTACAAGAATAAAGTCACTATATTTCAGAAAATAATCTACCTGCACCATAGCCTGCTGTGCATTACGTGATTGCTCTGCTGATACGGTAGATCTCAGACCTTCTGAGAGACTCAGAGCCCCTTTTGAGACTCTGGTCTCTGAATGAGATAAAGTTTAGGGAAGTGGCTGAACGCTGCTCTACATCAGAGGTTTTTGACCCAGGGAAAAAAACTGTTCTTTAGTGTGGTGGTCCATACTTTGATGGACATGTTGCGCCTGCCAGAGGGCAACAGGTCAAACAAGAAGTGTCTGATTTAGAAGAGTCCTTTAAAAATGTTTTTTAGCTTTGCTAAGGCCACGAGAGCTGAAGATGTCTACCAGGGAGGGCAGAGGGCAGCCGGTGATTTTCTATGCTGTTTTGATGACCCTCTGAAGAGCTCTTCTGTCTGATGCTGAGCAGCCGGCGTACCACACTGAGATGCAGTACGCCAGTACACTCTCGATGGAAGAGCGGTAGAAGGCCACCAGCAGCTTTTTTTCCCAACCTGTTTTTCTTGAGCATTGTCAGGAAGTGCAGTCGCTGCTGTGCCTTCTTGACAACCTTTCAGTCAGCATCATTATATAAACCTGGAGCAAAGACTGTGGCTACGGCTAGCTAGAGTAGACAGGAAGCTGACTGACCCATAATGGGCAAGATAAACTTGAATAAATTCATGATTTTACATTGGTGTAACCATCGACCCATTTAATGCCACTTATCCAAGTCCAGGTTTTTTTCATTTAATTAATTTTATCATTAAGAATGTATTCTTATATACTGCTGAAAAGTATTAGAAAAGTGTAACATGTCAAATAATTTAGGCTGTTTCTTTCCTACTGGTTTTCCATCATTATTTGGCCACTATAATCATAAAAAAACGTTATTTAAGTTAATTTTGTGTGGTATTAAAAAAGGTATTACAAAAGTCTTACATCTAACATGGTGAACTCTGCAGAAACCCTGTAAAAGCACCTGTATGCTACAGACTTTGAATTTGGAAGACAAATACAGGTAGACATTCATCATTAAAGGGGTGGTTCAGAATTTTGGACATAGGACCTCACTTCCAAGTTAGCCAGTGTGTTATTTATTCCGTTCCTTTCTGGATCTCCCAATGGAAATTTGTGGTGTTTGGTTTATTTTTACAATTTCTAAATGCACACTGACTCACCATGTTGCCTAGTCCTTAGTTTCCAATCCAATGCTTTAATACCAATGTACTAGGCTACTGCTAGGTGTCCCAACTGTAGTGCGCTTCTCTGTTTACTTTTTTCGGCGCAGTACCACTAACCGGAGCAAAGTAAAATTCCACCGCTGCTGAGAAACTAGTCCCTCAAAATGTAATGCGATCATTGAGATGCAAGGGTAGTTTTATTTCTAACATTATTCTATCAACATACATTTACATTGATAGTCTGGCGTTATAAGTTATTTGCCTCAGGTGTACTGTGGAGTGGGTAAGACTGTTTTTAATGGCAGGCTAGCAGTTACTGTTGACTTGCGCTAGCCTAGCACCAGCGAACTCTGCAACTGGAAGGACTGGATGATAAGTGTTGAAAACGGTCTCCACTGATAAATAACACACTGGCTAACTTGGAAATGAGGTCCTCTTTCCAAAATTCTGAACCACCCCTTTAATTAAATATAGTGATTTCATACTGGGTGATGTTAATGTCAGAAGAATATGAGGAAATACCTAAGACACATATCCTTTTGATGTGTCTATATACTGTTTTGTACTCATATTTACTATGATAATTCCAAATATCATGTACAATATTCTTTCAAAATGTATGAAAAAATTTTTTGTTCGCTTTTTTTCCTTTCATTATCTTTTCGTTGGAAATCTATATTCAATTGTTTATCATAACTTACCGTCACGATAGTCAAACCTCTTTCAACATTCACATAGGTGGAATGCACCAGAACCGGTTTCACAGGACACAAAAAGGGAGTGTGCCATTATAGGCCTACACTGAGCCAAGAAACTGACAAATTGCTGAAATTCTGCATCATGTGATTTGATTTTGTTCATTGCTACGGCGTCACAACATTTCTGACTGTCACCTATGAGTCACATCATTAGCGTTTCTTCTTTTCCAATATAAAGGCACTAATAGATGCGGAGTGTCACAGAAGGTGAACGTTTTGGCAATACCACAGATGTAAAGTGGACTGAATTAAAAGACATTGAAAAAGTTTAAAACATTGAAAGCAGATAGAAAGGAGGGATATATAACGTTTCATCTTAAATCTTTTGGGTGAGTACATTTTTAAATCTATATGTAATGCTAACAGGAGATGTTTCTCACTTATGAACTAAAAGTGGGATTATTGCAATGGTAATTTGTGCGTTCAGGAAGCAGTTTAATCCTTTTTGTGAAGTTTCAGTCAGCATCATCAGACCTGGAGCAAACACTGTTGATACAGCTAGCTACAGTAGATAAGCTGATTGACTCATTATAGGCAAGTGCCAATTTAAGCAAAAGCTTCGATAAACTTGAATAAATTCATGATTTTACATTGGTTGAACCATCGACCCATTTAATGCCACTTATCCAAGTCCAGGTTTTGTTCACTTAATTAATTTTATCATTAAGAATGTATTCTTATATAATGCTGAAAAATATTGAAAAAGTGTTATTTGTCAAATAATTTAGGCTGTTTCTTGCCTACTGGTTTTCCATCATTATTTGTCCAGTATAACATCTAACATGGTGAACTCTGCAGAAACCCTGTAAAAGCACCTGTAGTTTACTTGTCTTAATTAAAACAATAAAACAAATTCTACAGACTTTGAATTTGCAAGATAAATACAGGTAGACATTCACCATTAATTAAATATAGTGATTTCATACTGGGTGATATTAATGTCATGAAGTGACACTTCAGAAGAATATGAGGAAATACCTAAGATACATATCCTTTTGATGTATGCTGTGATTTGGTTTTGGTTGTGTTAATTTAATTAATTATATCATTAATATTTGTTCTTATATAGCCTACTGCTGAGGAGTACTCAACAAATTTAATGTGTCCATATGAATATTATTGTTTTCTACTGTCACCGTTCTGATAAGTCTGATAATCATATACAGTATAATATCAGTTCAGTATGAATAAATGCAATTCTATTTTTCTTGCATTACTTCCTGCACCATTACCACAACACTAGAAATCTATATTTATTATTTTGTCCTTACTGACTGTCACACTGGTCAAACTAGTTTTAACATTCACGTAGGTGGAATGCAGCAATACAAAAGAAGGGAGTATGCCATGATAATGATAAAAGAAACTGACACATTGACTGCTGGCATTCTGTACCTGGATATTTGCTTTTGTTCTTCGTTAAGGTGTAACAACATTTCTGAAAAATGTTTCACCTATGACTGATGTCATTAGCCTACTCTGTTCCATTATATCTTATAATAATAATATAATATAATAATAGATATTGACTGCCAAATAAGATGAACAAGAAGGGAGTGTGCCATTATAGGCCTATAGTGAGCGAAAACTGACAAATTGAATGCTGCAATTCTATATCTTGAGATTTAGTTAAGGTGTCACAACATTTCTGAATATCACCTATGAGTCATTGCATCACAAGCCTTGCTTCCTTTTCCCATGTAAAGGCCCTAATAGATGCAGACTGTCACAGAAGGTGAACATTTTGTAAATATCACAGTTGAACTGGACTGAATTAAAAGACATTGAAAAAGTTTAAAATGTTAAAAGCAGATAGAAAGGGGGAACATTATGGTGGTGTCATGGTGGTGATTATGGTGTCATTGTTTATATCAATGTCTGGTAACACTTTACAATAAAGTAACCACAGGCTATGACTACTGTCATTTGGAGATTGAGTACTATGTGCACTGTTAAAAAGTAAGTCTAGTAAGTAGGTACTGTAGTAAAAAAGCTTTTCACATGTTGCTTCTGTTAATAAATCTCTATATTGTTTAATTTCATAGATTCAAAAGAAGACAAGATGGCTGTAATGCGGATCATATCAATGTTCCTGTTTCTTATAGGTAAGCTGAGCGATGTTTAACGGATTGCCGTTGAAATATCTTGATAGGAAATAACAGAAAAGGTGTAACTTAACGTAACACAAACTTAAAGGGCAGTTCTTGTGGACACCGCATGACATATATGTTATAGAAACAGAGACATAGTCTATTGTCATCTTTATATAATTTAGTTGATTCAGGCAAGCTCTGTTTTGCAAACTAATTGCAGCAACGACAACCAAAGCTGTTGAAACAACAACCACAGAAGCAGCAACAACAACCATGGCTGCAGCAACAACAACCACAGCTGCAGCAACGACAACCACAGCTGAAGCAACGACAACGACAGCTGCTCCAACAACAACCACAGAAGCAGTAACGACAACCACAGCTGCAGCAACGACAACCACAGCTGCTCCAACAACAACCACAGAAGAAGCAACGACAACCACAGCTGCAGCAACGACAACCACAGCTGCTCCAACAACAACCACAGAAGCAGCAACGACAACCAGAGCTGCTCCAACAACAACCAGAGAAGTAGCAACGACAACCATGGCTGCAGCAACGACAACCACAGCTGCCCCAACAACAACCACAGAAGAAGCAACGACAACCACAGCTGCCACAACAACATCCACAGCTGAAGCAACGACAACCACAGCTGCCCCAACAACAACCACAGAAGCAACAACAACAACCACAGCTGCAGCAACGACAACCACAGCTGCAGCAACGACAACCACAGCTGCCCCAACAACAACCACAGAAGCAGTAACGGCAACCACAGCTGCTCCAACAACAACCACAGAAGAAGCAACGACAACCACAGCTGCAGCAACGACAACCACAGCTGCCCCAACAATAACCACAGAAGCAGTAACGGCAACCACAGCTGCACCAACAACAACCACAGAAGCAGCAACGACAACCACAGCTGCTGCAACCACAACCACAGGTGCCCCAACAACAACCACAGAAGCAGTAACGACAACCACAGCTGCAACAACAACATCCACAGCTGAAGCAACGACAACGACAGCTGCCCCAACAACAACTACAGAAGCAGCAACGACAACCACAGCTGCAGCAACGACAACCACAGCTGCTCCAACAACAACCACAGAAGCAGCAACGACAAACACAGCTGCCCCAACAACAACCACAGAAGCAGCAACGACAACGACAGCTGCCACAACCACATCCACAGCTGAAGCAACGACAACCACAGAAGCAGCAACGACAACCACAGCTGCCACAACCACATCCACAGCTGAAGCAACGACAACCACTGTTGCCCCAACAACCACAGAAGCAGCAACAACAACCACAGCTGCTCCAACAACAACCACAGCTGAAGCAACGACAACCACATCTGCCCCAACAACAACCACAGAAACAGCAACAACAACCACAGCTGCCCCAACAACCACAGAAGCAGCAACGACAACCACAGCTGCTCCAACAACCACAGAAGCAGCAGTGACAACCACAGCTGCCACAACAACATCCACAGCTGAAGCAACGACAACCACTGTTGCCCCACCAACAACCACAGAAGCAGCAACGACAGCTTCCCCAACAACAACAGAAGCAGCAACGACAACCACAGCTGCTCCAACAACAACCACAGAGGCAGCAACGACAACCACAGCTGCTCCAACAACAACCACAGAAGCAGCAACGACAACCACAGCTGCCCCAACGACAACCACAGCTGCAGCAACAACAACCACAGCTGCCACAACAACATCCACAGCTGAAGCAACGACAACCACTGTTGCCCCAACAACCACAGAAGCAGCAACGACAACAACAGCTGCCCTAACAACCACAGAAGCAGCAACGACAACCACAGCTGCCCAAACAACAACCACAGAAGCAGCAACAACAACCACAGCTGCTCCAACAACAACCACAGAAGCAGCAACGACAACCACAGATGCCCCAACAACAACCACAGAAGCAGGAACGACAACCACAGCTGCAGCAACAACAACCACAGCTGCTCCAACAACAAACACAGAAGAAGCAACGACAACCACAGCTGCCCCAACAACAACTACAGAAGCAGCAACGACAACTACAGCTGCAGCAACGACAACCACAGCTGCACCAACAACAACCACAGAAGCAGCAACGACAACCACAGCTGCTGCAACCACAACCACAGCTGCCCCAACAACAACCACAGAAGCAGCAACGACAACCACAGCTGCCCCAACAACAACCACAGAAACAGCAACGACAACCACAGCTGCCCCAACAACCACAGAAGCAGCAACGACAACCACAGCTGCTCCAACAACCACAGAAGCAGCAGTGACAACCACAGCTGCCACAACAACATCCACAGCTGAAGCAACGACAACCACTGTTGACCCACCAACAACCACAGAAGCAGCAACGACAGCTGCCCCAACAACAACAGAAGCAGCAACGACAACCACAGCTGCTCCAACAACAACCACAGAAGCAGCAACGACAACCACAGCTGCTCCAACAACAACCACAGAAGCAGCAACGACAACCACAGCTGCCCCAACAACAACCACAGAAGCAGGAACGACAACCACAGCTGCAGCAACAACAACCACAGCTGCCACAACAACATCCACAGCTGAAGCAACGACAACCACTGTTGCCCCAACAACCACAGAAGCAGCAACGACAACAACAGCTGCCCTAACAACCACAGAAGCAGCAACGACAACCACAGCTGCAGCAACGACAACCACAGCTGCCCAAACAACAACCACAGAAGCAGCAACAACAACCAGAGCTGCTCCAACAACAACCACAGAAGCAGCAACGACAACCACAGCTGCCCCAACAACAACCACAGAAGCAGGAACGACAACCACAGCTGCAGCAACAACAACCACAGTTGCTCCAACAACAAACACAGAAGAAGCAACGACAACCACAGCTGCCCCAACAACAACTACAGAAGCAGCAACGACAACTACAGCTGCAGTAACGACAACCACAGCTGCCCCAACAACAACCACAGAAGCAGCAACGATAACAACAGCTGCAGCAACAACAACCACAGCTGCACCAACAACAACCACAGAAGCAGCAACGACAACCACAGCTGCTGCAACCACAACCACAGCTGCCCCAACAACCACAGAAGCAGCAACGACAACCACAGCTGCCCCAACAACAACCACAGAAGCAACACCGACAACCACAGCTGCAGCAACGACAACCACAGCTGCTCCAACAACAACCACAGAACCAGCAACGACAACCACAACTGCCCCAACAACAACCACGGAAGCAGCAACGACAACCACAGCTGCAGCAACGACAACCACAGCTGCCCCAACAACAACCACAGAAGCAGTAACGGCAACCACAGCTGCTCCAACAACAACCACAGAAGAAGCAACGACAACCACAGCTGCAGCAACGACAACCACAGCTGCACCAACAACAACCACAGAAGCAGCAACGACAACCACAGCTGCTGCAACCACAACCACAGGTGCCCCAACAACAACCACAGAAGCAGTAACGACAACCACAGCTGCTCCAACAACGACAGAAGTAGCAACAACATCCACAGCTGAAGCAACGACAACGACAGCTGCCCCAACAACAACTACAGAAGCAGCAACGACAACCACAGCTGCAGCAACGACAACCACAGCTGCTCCAACAACAACCACAGAAGCAACAACGACAAACACAGCTGCCCCACCAACAACCACAGAAGCAGCAACGACAGCTGCCCCAACAACAACAGAAGCAGCAACGACAACCACAGCTGCTCCAACAACAACCACAGAAGCAGCAACGACAACCACAGCTGCTCCAACAACAACCACAGAAGCAGCAACGACAACCACAGCTGCCCCAACAACAACCACAGAAGCAGGAACGACAACCACAGCTGCAGCAACGACAACCACAGAAGCAGCAACGACAACCACAGCTGCCCCAACAACAACCACAGAAGCAGGAACGACAACCACAGCTGCAGCAACGACAACCACAGCTGCCCAAACAACAACCACAGAAGCAGCAACAACAACCACAGCTGCTCCAACAACAACCACAGAAGCAGCAACGACAACCACAGCTGCCCCAACAACAACTACAGAAGCAGCAACGACAACTACAGCTGCAGTAACGGCAACCACAGCTGCTCCAACAACAACCACAGAAGAAGCAACGACAACCACAGCTGCAGCAACGACAACCACAGCTGCACCAACAACAACCACAGAAGCAGCAACGACAACCACAGCTGCTGCAACCACAACCACAGGTGCCCCAACAACAACCACAGAAGCAGTAACGACAACCACAGCTGCTCCAACAACAACGACAGAAGTAGCAACAACATCCACAGCTGAAGCAACGACAACGACAGCTGCCCCAACAACAACTACAGAAGCAGCAACGACAACCACAGCTGCAGCAACGACAACCACAGCTGCTCCAACAACAACCACAGAAGCAGCAACGACAACCACAGCTGCTCCAACAACAACCACAGAAGCAGCAACGACAACCACAGCTGCCCCAACAACAACCACAGAAGCAGGAACGACAACCACAGCTGCAGCAACGACAACCACAGAAGCAGCAACGACAACCACAGCTGCCCCAACAACAACCACAGAAGCAGGAACGACAACCACAGCTGCAGCAACGACAACCACAGCTGCCCAAACAACAACCACAGAAGCAGCAACAACAACCACAGCTGCTCCAACAACAACCACAGAAACAGCAACGACAACCACAGCTGCCCCAACAACAACCACAGAAGCAGGAACGACAACCACAGCTGCAGCAACAACAACCACAGTTGCTCCAACAACAAACACAGAAGAAGCAACGACAACCACAGCTGCCCCAACAACAACTACAGAAGCAGCAACGACAACTACAGCTGCAGTAACGACAACCACAGCTGCCCCAACAACAACCACAGAAGCAGCAACGATAACAACAGCTGCAGCAACAACAACCACAGCTGCACCAACAACAACCACAGAAGCAGCAACGACAACCACAGCTGCTGCAACCACAACCACAGCTGCCCCAACAACCACAGAAGCAGCAACGACAACCACAGCTGCAGCAACAACAACCACAGCTGCACCAACAACAACCACAGAAGAAGCAACGACAACCACAGCTGCAGCAACGACAACCACAGCTGCACCAACAACAACCACAGAAGCAGCAACGACAACCACAGCTGCTGCAACCACAACCACAGGTGCCCCAACAACAACCACAGAAGCAGTAACGACAACCACAGCTGCAGCAACGACAACCACAGAAGCAGCAACGACAACCACAGCTGCCCAAACAACAACCACAGAAGCAGCAACAACAACCACAGCTGCTCCAACAACAACCACAGAAGCAGCAACGACAACCACAGCTGCCCCAACAACAACCACAGAAGCAGGTACGACAACCACAGCTGCAGCAACAACAACCACAGTTGCTCCACCAACAAACACAGAAGAAGCAACGACAACCACAGCTGCCCCAACAACAACTACAGAAGCAGCGACAACTACAGCTGCAGTAACGACAACCACAGCTGCCCCAACAACAACCACAGAAGCAGCAACGATAACAACAGCTGCAGCAACAACAACCACAGCTGCACCAACAACAACCACAGAAGCAGCAACGACAACCACAGCTGCTGCAACCACAACCACAGCTGCCCCAACAACCACAGAAGCAGCAACGACAACCACAGCTGCAGCAACAACAACCACAGCTGCACCAACAACAACCACAGAAGAAGCAACGACAACCACAGCTGCAGCAACGACAACCACAGCTGCACCAACAACAACCACAGAAGCAGCAACGACAACCACAGCTGCTGCAACCACAACCACAGGTGCCCCAACAACAACCACAGAAGCAGTAACGACAACCACAGCTGCCCAAACAACAACCACAGAAGCAGCAACAACAACCACAGCTGCTCCAACAACAACCACAGAAGCAGCAACGACAACCACAGCTGCCCCAACAACAACCACAGAAGCAGGAACGACAACCACAGCTGCAGCAACAACAACCACAGTTGCTCCAACAACAAACACAGAAGAAGCAACGACAACCACAGCTGCCCCAACAACAACTACAGAAGCAGCAACGACAACTACAGCTGCAGTAACGACAACCACAGCTGCCCCAACAACAACCACAGAAGCAGCAACGATAACAGCTGCAGCAACAACAACCACAGCTGCACCAACAACAACCACAGAAGCAGCAACGACAACCACAGCTGCTGCAACCACAACCACAGCTGCCCCAACAACCACAGAAGCAGCAACGACAACCACAGCTGCAGCAACAACAACCACAGCTGCACCAACAACAACCACAGAAGAAGCAACAACAACCACAGAAGCAGCAACGACAACCACAGCTGCCCCAACAACAACCACAGAAGCAGGAACGACAACCACAGCTGCAGCAACAACAACCACAGTTGCTCCAACAACAAACACAGAAGAAGCAACGACAACCACAGCTGCCCCAACAACAACTACAGAAGCAGCAACGACAACTACAGCTGCAGTAACGGCAACCACAGCTGCTCCAACAACAACCACAGAAGAAGCAACGACAACCACAGCTGCAGCAACGACAACCACAGCTGCTGCAACCACAACCACAGGTGCCTCAACAACAACCACAGAAGCAGTAACGACAACCACAGCTGCTCCAACAACAACGACAGAAGTAGCAACAACATCCACAGCTGAAGCAACGACAACGACAGCTGCCCCAACAACAACTACAGAAGCAGCAACGACAACCACAGCTGCAGCAACGACAACCACAGCTGCTCCAACAACAACCACAGAAGCAACAACGACAAACACAGCTGCCCCACCAACAACCACAGAAGCAGCAACGACAGCTGCCCCAACAACAACAGAAGCAGCAACGACAACCACAGCTGCTCCAACAACAACCACAGAAGCAGCAACGACAACCACAGCTGCTCCAACAACAACCACAGAAGCAGCAACGACAACCACAGCTGCCCCAACAACAACCACAGCTGCAGCAACGACAACCACAGCTGCTCCAACAACAACCACAGAAGCAGCAACGACAACCACAGCTGCCTCAACAACAACCACAGAAGCAGGAACGACAACCACAGCTGCAGCAACAACAACCACAGTTGCTCCAACAACAAACACAGAAGCAGCAACGACAACTACAGCTGCAGTAACGACAACCACAGCTGCCCCAACAACAACCACAGAAGCAGCAACGATAACAACAGCTGCAGCAACAACAACCACAGCTGCACCAACAACAACCACAGAAGCAGCAACGACAACCACAGCTGCTGCAACCATAACCACAGCTGCCCCAACAACCACAGCTGCACCAACAACAACCACAGAAGAAGCAACGACAACCACAGCTGCAGCAACGACAACCACAGCTGCACCAACAACAACCACAGAAGCAGCAACGACAACCACAGCTGCTGCAACCACAACCACAGGTTCCCCAACAACAACCACAGAAGCAGTAACGACAACCACAGCTGCTCCAACAACAACGACAGAAGTAGCAACAACATCCACAGCTGAAGCAACGACAACGACAGCTGCCCCAACAACAACTACAGAAGCAGCAACGACAACCATAGCTGCAGCAACGACAACCACAGCTGCTCCAACAACAACCACAGAAGCAACAACGACAAACACAGCTGCCCCACCAACAACCACAGAAGCAGCAACGACAGCTGCCCCAACAACAACAGAAGCAGCAACGACAACCACAGCTGCTCCAACAACAACCACAGAAGCAGCAACGACAACCACAGCTGCTCCAACAACAACCACAGAAGCAGCAACGACAACCACAGCTGCCCCAACAACAACCACAGAAGCAGGAACGACAACCACAGCTGCAGCAACGACAACCACAGAAGCAGCAACGACAACCACAGCTGCCCCAACAACAACCACAGAAGCAGGAACGACAACCACAGCTGCAGCAACGACAACCACAGCTGCCCAAACAACAACCACAGAAGCAGCAACAACAACCACAGCTGCTCCAACAACAACCACAGAAGCAGCAACGACAACCACAGCTGCCCCAACAACAACCACAGAAGCAGGAACGACAACCACAGCTGCAGCAACAACAACCACAGTTGCTCCAACAACAAACACAGAAGAAGCAACGACAACCACAGCTGCCCCAACAACAACTACAGAAGCAGCAACGACAACTACAGCTGCAGTAACGACAACCACAGCTGCCCCAACAACAACCACAGAAGCAGCAACGATAACAACAGCTGCAGCAACAACAACCACAGCTGCACCAACAACAACCACAGAAGCAGCAACGACAACCACAGCTGCTGCAACCACAACCACAGCTGCCCCAACAACCACAGAAGCAGCAACGACAACCACAGCTGCAGCAACAACAACCACAGCTGCACCAACAACAACCACAGAAGAAGCAACGACAACCACAGCTGCAGCAACGACAACCACAGCTGCACCAACAACAACCACAGAAGCAGCAACGACAACCACAGCTGCTGCAACCACAACCACAGCTGCCCCAACAACCACAGAAGCAGCAACGACAACCACAGCTGCAGCAACAACAACCACAGCTGCACCAACAACAACCACAGAAGAAGCAACAACAACCACAGAAGCAGCAACGACAACCACAGCTGCCCCAACAACAACCACAGAAGCAGGAACGACAACCACAGCTGCAGCAACAACAACCACAGTTGCTCCAACAACAAACACAGAAGAAGCAACGACAACCACAGCTGCCCCAACAACAACTACAGAAGCAGCAACGACAACTACAGCTGCAGTAACGGCAACCACAGCTGCTCCAACAACAACCACAGAAGAAGCAACGACAACCACAGCTGCAGCAACGACAACCACAGCTGCTGCAACCACAACCACAGGTGCCTCAACAACAACCACAGAAGCAGTAACGACAACCACAGCTGCTCCAACAACAACGACAGAAGTAGCAACAACATCCACAGCTGAAGCAACGACAACGACAGCTGCCCCAACAACAACTACAGAAGCAGCAACGACAACCACAGCTGCAGCAACGACAACCACAGCTGCTCCAACAACAACCACAGAAGCAACAACGACAAACACAGCTGCCCCACCAACAACCACAGAAGCAGCAACGACAGCTGCCCCAACAACAACAGAAGCAGCAACGACAACCACAGCTGCTCCAACAACAACCACAGAAGCAGCAACGACAACCACAGCTGCTCCAACAACAACCACAGAAGCAGCAACGACAACCACAGCTGCCCCAACAACAACCACAGCTGCAGCAACGACAACCACAGCTGCTCCAACAACAACCACAGAAGCAGCAATGACAACCACAGCTGCCTCAACAACAACCACAGAAGCAGGAACGACAACCACAGCTGCAGCAACAACAACCACAGTTGCTCCAACAACAAACACAGAAGAAGCAACGACAACCACAGCTGCCCCAACAACAACTACAGAAGCAGCAACGACAACTACAGCTGCAGTAACGACAACCACAGCTGCCCCAACAACAACCACAGAAGCAGCAACGATAACAACAGCTGCAGCAACAACAACCACAGCTGCACCAACAACAACCACAGAAGCAGCAACGACAACCACAGCTGCTGCAACCATAACCACAGCTGCCCCAACAACCACAGCTGCACCAACAACAACCACAGAAGAAGCAACGACAACCACAGCTGCAGCAACGACAACCACAGCTGCACCAACAACAACCACAGAAGCAGCAACGACAACCACAGCTGCTGCAACCACAACCACAGGTTCCCCAACAACAACCACAGAAGCAGTAACGACAACCACAGCTGCTCCAACAACAACGACAGAAGTAGCAACAACATCCACAGCTGAAGCAACGACAACGACAGCTGCCCCAACAACAACTACAGAAGCAGCAACGACAACCATAGCTGCAGCAACGACAACCACAGCTGCTCCAACAACAACCACAGAAGCAACAACGACAAACACAGCTGCCCCACCAACAACCACAGAAGCAGCAACGACAGCTGCCCCAACAACAACAGAAGCAGCAACGACAACCACAGCTGCTCCAACAACAACCACAGAAGCAGCAACGACAACCACAGCTGCTCCAACAACAACCACAGAAGCAGCAACGACAACCACAGCTGCCCCAACAACAACCACAGAAGCAGGAACGACAACCACAGCTGCAGCAACGACAACCACAGAAGCAGCAACGACAACCACAGCTGCCCCAACAACAACCACAGAAGCAGGAACGACAACCACAGCTGCAGCAACGACAACCACAGCTGCCCAAACAACAACCACAGAAGCAGCAACAACAACCACAGCTGCTCCAACAACAACCACAGAAGCAGCAACGACAACCACAGCTGCCCCAACAACAACCACAGAAGCGGAACGACAACCACAGCTGCAGCAACAACAACCGCAGTTGCTCCAACAACAAACACAGAAGAAGCAACGACAACCACAGCTGCCCCAACAACAACCACAGAAGAAGCAACGACAACCACAGCTGCAGCAACGACAACCACAGCTGCACCAACAACAACCACAGAAGCAGCAACGACAACCACAGCTGCTGCAACCACAACCACAGGTGCCCCAACAACAACCACAGAAGCAGTAACGACAACCACAGCTGCTCCAACAACGACAGAAGTAGCAACAACATCCACAGCTGAAGCAACGACAACGACAGCTGCCCCAACAACAACTACAGAAGCAGCAACGACAACCACAGCTGCAGCAACGACAACCACAGCTGCTCCAACAACAACCACAGAAGCAACAACCACAAACACAGCTGCCCCACCAACAACCACAGAAGCAGCAACGACAGCTGCCCCAACAACAACAGAAGCAGCAACGACAACCACAGCTGCTCCAACAACAACCACAGAAGCAGCAACGACAACCACAGCTGCTCCAACAACAACCACAGAAGCAGCAACGACAACCACAGCTGCCCCAACAACAACCACAGAAGCAGGAACGACAACCACAGCTGCAGCAACGACAACCACAGAAGCAGCAACGACAACCACAGCTGCTCCAACAACAACCACAGAAGCAGGAACGACAACCACAGCTGCAGCAACGACAACCACAGCTGCCCAAACAACAACCACAGAAGCAGCAACAACAACCACAGCTGCTCCAACAACAACCACAGAAGCAGCAACGACAACCACAGCTGCCCCAACAACAACTACAGAAGCAGCAACGACAACTACAGCTGCAGTAACGGCAACCACAGCTGCTCCAACAACAACCACAGAAGCAGCAACGACAACCACAGCTGCTGCAACCACAACCACAGGTGCCCCAACAACAACCACAGAAGCAGTAACGACAACCACAGCTGCTCCAACAACAACGACAGAAGTAGCAACAACATCCACAGCTGAAGCAACGACAACGACAGGTGCCCCAACAACAACTACAGAAGCAGCAACGACAACCACAGCTGCAGCAACGACAACCACAGCTGCCCCACCAACAACCACAGAAGCAGCAACGACAGCTGCCCCAACAACAACAGAAGCAGCAACGACAACCACAGCTGCTCCAACAACAACCACAGAAGCAGCAACGACAACCACAGCTGCTCCAACAACAACCACAGAAGCAGCAACGACAACCACAGCTGCCCCAACAACAACCACAGCTGCAGCAACGACAACCACAGCTGCTCCAACAACAACCACAGAAGCAGCAATGACAACCACAGCTGCCTCAACAACAACCACAGAAGCAGGAACGACAACCACAGCTGCAGCAACAACAACCACAGTTGCTCCAACAACAAACACAGAAGAAGCAACGACAACCACAGCTGCCCCAACAACAACTACAGAAGCAGCAACGACAACTACAGCTGCAGTAACGACAACCACAGCTGCCCCAACAACAACCACAGAAGCAGCAACGATAACAACAGCTGCAGCAACAACAACCACAGCTGCACCAACAACAACCACAGAAGCAGCAACGACAACCACAGCTGCTGCAACCATAACCACAGCTGCCCCAACAACCACAGCTGCACCAACAACAACCACAGAAGAAGCAACGACAACCACAGCTGCAGCAACGACAACCACAGCTGCACCAACAACAACCACAGAAGCAGCAACGACAACCACAGCTGCTGCAACCACAACCACAGGTGCCCCAACAACAACCACAGAAGCAGTAACGACAACCACAGCTGCTCCAACAACAACCACAGAAGCAGCAACAACATCCACAGCTGAAGCAACGACAACGACAGCTGCCCCAACAACAACTACAGAAGCAGCAACGACAACCATAGCTGCAGCAACGACAACCACAGCTGCTCCAACAACAACCACAGAAGCAACAACGACAAACACAGCTGCCCCACCAACAACCACAGAAGCAGCAACGACAGCTGCCCCAACAACAACAGAAGCAGCAACGACAACCACAGCTGCTCCAACAACAACCACAGAAGCAGCAACGACAACCACAGCTGCTCCAACAACAACCACAGAAGCAGCAACGACAACCACAGCTGCCCCAACAACAACCACAGAAGCAGGAACGACAACCACAGCTGCAGCAACGACAACCACAGAAGCAGCAACGACAACCACAGCTGCCCCAACAACAACCACAGAAGCAGGAACGACAACCACAGCTGCAGCAACGACAACCACAGCTGCCCAAACAACAACCACAGAAGCAGCAACAACAACCACAGCTGCTCCAACAACAACCACAGAAGCAGCAACGACAACCACAGCTGCCCCAACAACAACCACAGAAGCGGGAACGACAACCACAGCTGCAGCAACAACAACCGCAGTTGCTCCAACAACAAACACAGAAGAAGCAACGACAACCACAGCTGCCCCAACAACAACCACAGAAGAAGCAACGACAACCACAGCTGCAGCAACGACAACCACAGCTGCACCAACAACAACCACAGAAGCAGCAACGACAACCACAGCTGCTGCAACCACAACCACAGGTGCCCCAACAACAACCACAGAAGCAGTAACGACAACCACAGCTGCTCCAACAACGACAGAAGTAGCAACAACATCCACAGCTGAAGCAACGACAACGACAGCTGCCCCAACAACAACTACAGAAGCAGCAACGACAACCACAGCTGCAGCAACGACAACCACAGCTGCTCCAACAACAACCACAGAAGCAACAACCACAAACACAGCTGCCCCACCAACAACCACAGAAGCAGCAACGACAGCTGCCCCAACAACAACAGAAGCAGCAACGACAACCACAGCTGCTCCAACAACAACCACAGAAGCAGCAACGACAACCACAGCTGCTCCAACAACAACCACAGAAGCAGCAACGACAACCACAGCTGCCCCAACAACAACCACAGAAGCAGGAACGACAACCACAGCTGCAGCAACGACAACCACAGAAGCAGCAACGACAACCACAGCTGCCCCAACAACAACCACAGAAGCAGGAACGACAACCACAGCTGCAGCAACGACAACCACAGCTGCCCAAACAACAACCACAGAAGCAGCAACAACAACCACAGCTGCTCCAACAACAACCACAGAAGCAGCAACGACAACCACAGCTGCCCCAACAACAACTACAGAAGCAGCAACGACAACTACAGCTGCAGTAACGGCAACCACAGCTGCTCCAACAACAACCACAGAAGCAGCAACGACAACCACAGCTGCTGCAACCACAACCACAGGTGCCCCAACAACAACCACAGAAGCAGTAACGACAACCACAGCTGCTCCAACAACAACGACAGAAGTAGCAACAACATCCACAGCTGAAGCAACGACAACGACAGGTGCCCCAACAACAACTACAGAAGCAGCAACGACAACCACAGCTGCAGCAACGACAACCACAGCTGCTCCAACAACAACCACAGAAGCAACAACGACAAACACAGCTGCCCCACCAACAACCACAGAAGCAGCAACGACAGCTGCCCCAACAACAACAGAAGCAGCAACGACAACCACAGCTGCTCCAACAACAACCACAGAAGCAGCAACGACAACCACAGCTGCTCCAACAACAACCACAGAAGCAGCAACGACAACCACAGCTGCCCCAACAACAACCACAGAAGCAGGAACGACAACCACAGCTGCAGCAACGACAACCACAGAAGCAGCAACGACAACCACAGCTGCCCCAACAACAACCACAGAAGCAGGAACGACAACCACAGCTGCAGCAAAGACAACCACAGCTGCCCAAACAACAACCACAGAAGCAGCAACAACAACCACAGCTGCTCCAACAACAACCACAGAAACAGCAACGACAACCACAGCTGCCCCAACAACAACCACAGAAGCAGGAACGACAACCACAGCTGCAGCAACAACAACCACAGTTGCTCCAACAACAAACACAGAAGAAGCAACGACAACCACAGCTGCCCCAACAACAACTACAGAAGCAGCAACGACAACTACAGCTGCAGTAACGACAACCACAGCTGCCCCAACAACAACCACAGAAGCAGCAACGATAACAACAGCTGCAGCAACAACAACCACAGCTGCACCAACAACAACCACAGAAGCAGCAACGACAACCACAGCTGCTGCAACCACAACCACAGCTGCCCCAACAACCACAGAAGCAGCAACGACAACCACAGCTGCAGCAACAACAACCACAGCTGCACCAACAACAACCACAGAAGAAGCAACGACAACCACAGCTGCAGCAACGACAACCACAGCTGCACCAACAACAACCACAGAAGCAGCAACGACAACCACAGCTGCTGCAACCACAACCACAGGTGCCCCAACAACAACCACAGAAGCAGTAACGACAACCACAGCTGCAGCAACGACAACCACAGAAGCAGCAACGACAACCACAGCTGCCCCAACAACAACCACAGAAGCAGGAACGACAACCACAGCTGCAGCAACGACAACAACAGCTGCCCAAACAACAACCACAGAAGCAGCAACAACAACCACAGCTGCTCCAACAACAACCACAGAAGCAGCAACGACAACCACAGCTGCCCCAACAACAACCACAGAAGCAGGTACGACAACCACAGCTGCAGCAACAACAACCACAGTTGCTCCAACAACAAACACAGCTGCACCAACAACAACCACAGAAGCAGCAACGACAACCACAGCTGCTGCAACCACAACCACAGGTGCCCCAACAACAACCACAGAAGCAGTAACGACAACCACAGCTGCCCAAACAACAACCACAGAAGCAGCAACAACAACCACAGCTGCTCCAACAACAACCACAGAAGCAGCAACGACAACCACAGCTGCCCCAACAACAACCACAGAAGCAGGAACGACAACCACAGCTGCAGCAACAACAACCACAGTTGCTCCAACAACAAACACAGAAGAAGCAACGACAACCACAGCTGCCCCAACAACAACTACAGAAGCAGCAACGACAACTACAGCTGCAGTAACGACAACCACAGCTGCCCCAACAACAACCACAGAAGCAGCAACGATAACAGCTGCAGCAACAACAACCACAGCTGCACCAACAACAACCACAGAAGCTGCAACGACAACCACAGCTGCTGCAACCACAACCACAGCTGCCCCAACAACCACAGAAGCAGCAACGACAACCACAGCTGCAGCAACAACAACCACAGCTGCACCAACAACAACCACAGAAGAAGCAACGACAACCACAGCTGCAGCAACGACAACCACAGCTGCACCAACAACAACCACAGAAGCAGCAACGACAACCACAGCTGCTGCAACCACAACCACAGGTGCCCCAACAACAACCACAGAAGCAGTAACGACAACCACAGCTGCTCCAACAACAACGACAGAAGTAGCAACAACATCCACAGCTGAAGCAACGACAACGACAGCTGCCCCAACAACAACTACAGAAGCAGCAACGACAACCACAGCTGCAGCAACGACAACCACAGCTGCTCCAACAACAACCACAGAAGCAACAACGACAAACACAGCTGCCCCACCAACAACCACAGAAGCAGCAACGACAGCTGCCCCAACAACAACAGAAGCAGCAACGACAACCACAGCTGCTCCAACAACAACCACAGAAGCAGCAACGACAACCACAGCTGCTCCAACAACAACCACAGAAGCAGCAACGACAACCACAGCTGCCCCAACAACAACCACAGAAGCAGGAACGACAACCACAGCTGCAGCAACGACAACCACAGAAGCAGCAACGACAACCACAGCTGCCCCAACAACAACCACAGAAGCAGGAACGACAACCACAGCTGCAGCAACGACAACCACAGCTGCCCAAACAACAACCACAGAAGCAGCAACAACAACCACAGCTGCTCCAACAACAACCACAGAAGCAGCAACGACAACCACAGCTGCCCCAACAACAACCACAGAAGCAGGAACGACAACCACAGCTGCAGCAACAACAACCACAGTTGCTCCAACAACAAACACAGAAGAAGCAACGACAACCACAGCTGCCCCAACAACAACCACAGAAGAAGCAACGACAACCACAGCTGCAGCAACAACAACCACAGCTGCCACAACAACATCTACAGCTGAAGCAACGACAACCACAGCTGCCCCAACAACAACTACAGAAGCAGCAACGACAACTACAGCTGCAGCAACGACAACCACAGCTGCACCAACAACAACCACAGAAGCAGCAACGACAACCACAGCTGCTGCAACCACAACCACAGCTGCCCCAACAACAACCACAGAAGCAGCAACGACAACCACAGCTGCCCCAACAACAACCACAGAAGCAACACCGACAACCACAGCTGCAGCAACGACAACCACAGCTGCTCCAACAACAACCACAGAAGCAGCAACAACAACCACAACTGCCACAACAACAACCACGGAAGCAGCAACGACAACCACAGCTGCAGCAACAACAACCACAGCTGCCCCAACAACAACCACAGCTGCAGCAACGACAACCACAGCTGCACCAACAACAACCACAGAAGCAGCAACGACAACCACATCTGCCCCAACAACAACCACAGAAACAGCAACGACAACCACAGCTGCTCCAACAACCACAGAAGCAGCAGTGACAACCACAGCTGCCACAACAACATCCACAGCTGAAGCAACGACAACCACTGTTGCCCCACCATCAACCACAGAAGCAGCAACGACAGCTGCCCCAACAACAACAGAAGCAGCAACGACAACCACAGCTGCTCCAACAACAACCACAGAAGCAGCACCGACAACCACAGCTGCACCAACAACAACCACAGAAGCAGCAACGACAACCACAGCTGCTGCAACCACAACCACAGCTGCCCCAACAACAACCACAGAAGCAGCAACGACAACCACAGCTGCCCCAACAACAACCACAGAAGCAACACCGACAACCACAGCTGCAGCAACGACAACCACAGCTGCTCCAACAACAACCACAGAAGCAGCAACAACAACCGCAACTGCCACAACAACAACCACGGAAGCAGCAACGACAACCACAGCTGCAGCAAAAACAACCACAGCTGCCCCAACAACAACCACAGCTGCAGCAACGACAACCACAGCTGCACCAACAACAACCACAGAAGCAGCAACGACAACCACATCTGCCCCAACAACAACCACAGAAACAGCAACGACAACCACAGCTGCCCCAACAACCACAGAAGCAGCAACGACAACCACAGCTGCTCCAACAACCACAGAAGCAGCAGTGACAACCACAGCTGCCACAACAACATCCACAGCTGAAGCAACGACAACCACTGTTGCCCCACCATCAACCACAGAAGCAGCAACGACAGCTGCCCCAACAACAACAGAAGCAGAAACGACAACCACAGCTGCTCCAACAACAACCACAGAAGCAGCAACGACAACCACAGCTGCTCCAACAACAACCACAGAAGCAGCAACGACAACCACAGCTGCCCCAACAACAACCACAGATGCAGGAACGACAACCACAGCTGCAGCAACAACAACCACAGCTGCCACAACAACATCCACAGCTGAAGCAACGACAACCACTGTTGCCCCAACAACCACAGAAGTAGCAACGACAACAACAGCTGCCCTAACAACCACAGAAGCAGCAACGACAACCACAGCTGCAGCAACGACAACCACAGCTGCCCAAACAACAACCACAGAAGCAGCAACAACAACCACAGCTGCTCCAACAACAACCACAGAAGCAGCAACAACAACCACAGTTGCTCCAACAACAAACACAGAAGCAGTAACGGCAACCACAGCTGCTCCAACAACAACCACAGAAGAAGCAACGACAACCACAGCTGCAGCAACGACAACCACAGCTGCCCCACCAACAACCACAGAAGCAGCAACGACAAACACAGCTGCCCCACCAACAACCACAGAAGCAGCAACGACAGCTGCCCCAACAACAACAGAAGCAGCAACGACAACCACAGCTGCTCCAACAACAACCACAGAAGCAGCAAGGACAACCACAGCTGCTCCAACAACAACCACAGAAGCAGCAACGACAACCACAGCTGCCCCAACAACAACCACAGAAGCAGGAACGACAACCACAGCTGCAGCAACAACAACCACAGCTGCCACAACAACATCCACAGCTGAAGCAACGACAACCACTGTTGCCCCAACAACCACAGAAGCTTCAACGACAACAACAGCTGCCCTAACAACCACAGAAGCAGCAACGGCAACCACAGCTGCAGCAACGACAACCACAGCTGCCCAAACAACAACCACAGAAGCAGCAACAACAACCACAGCTGCTCCAACAACAACCACAGAAGCAGCAACGACAACCACAGCTGCCCCAAAAACAACCACAGAAGCAGGAACGACAACCACAGCTGCAGCAACAACAACCACAGCTGCTCCAACAACAAACACAGAAGAAGCAACGACAACCACAGCTGCCCCAACAACAACTACAGAAGCAGCAACGACAACTACAGCTGCAGTAACGACAACCACAGCTGCCCCAACAACAACCACAGAAGCAGCAACGATAACAACAGCTGCAGCAACGACAACCATAGCTGCACCAACAACAACCACAGAAGCAGCAACGACAACCACAGCTGCTGCAACCACAACCATAGCTGCCCCAACAACAACTACAGAAGCAGCAACGACAACCACAGCTGCAGCAACGACAACCACAGCTGCTCCAACAGCAACCACAGAAGCAGCAACGACAAACACAGCTGCCCCAACAACAACCACAGAAGCAGCAACGACAACGACAGCTGCCCCACCAACAACCACAGAAGCAGCAACGACAACGACAGTTGCCCCAACCACATCCACAGCTGAAGCAACGACAACCACAGAAGCAGCAACGACAACCACAGCTGCCACAACCACATCCACAGCTGAAGCAACGACAACCACTGTTGCCCCAACAACCATAGAAGCAGCAACAACAACCACAGCTGCTCCAACAACAACCACAGAAGCAGCAACGACAACCACTGCTGCAGCAACTACAACCACAGCTGAAGCAACGACAACCACAGCTGCTCCAACAACCACAGATGCAGCAGTGACAACCACAGCTACCACAACAACATCCACAGCTGAAGCAACGACAACCACTGTTGCTCCACCAACAACCACAGAAGCAGCAACGACAGCTGCCCCAACAACAAGAGAAGCAGCAACGACAACCACAGCTGCTCCAACAACAACCACAGAAGCAGCAACGACAACCACAGCTGCCACAACAACATCCACAGCTGAAGCAACGACAACCACTGTTGCCCCAACAACCACAGAACCAGCAACGACAACAGCTGCCCTAACAACCACAGAAGCAGCAACGACAACCACAGCTGCCCAAAAAACAACCACAGAAGCAGCAACAACAACCACAGCTGCTCCAACAACAACCACAGAAGCAGGAACGACAACCACAGCTGCAGCAACAACAACCACAGCTGCTCCAACAACAACCACAGAAGCAACGACAGCCACAGCTGCCCCAACAACAACTACAGAAGCAGCAACGACAACTACAGCTGCAGTAACGACAACCACAGCTACCCCAACAACAACAGAAGCAACAACGACAACCACAGCTGCCCCAACAACAACCACAGAAGCAGGAACGACAACCACAGCTGCAGCAACAACAACCACAGCTGCTCCAACAACAACCACAGAAGAAGAAACGACAACCACAGCTGCCCCAATAACAACTACAGAAGCAGCAACGACAACTACAGCTGCAGTAACGACAACCACAGCTGCACCAACAACAACCACAGAAGCAGCAACGACAACCACAGCTGCTGCAACCACAACCACAGCTGCCCCAACAACAACCACAGAAGCAGCAACGACAACCACAGCTGCCCCAACAACAACCACAGAAGCAACACCGACAACAACAGCTGCAGCAACGACAACCACAGCTGCTCCAACAACAACCACAGAAGCAGCAACGACAACCACAACTGCCCCAACAACAACCACGGAAGCAGCAACGACAACCACAGCTGCAGCAACGACAACCACAGCTGCCCCAACAACAACCACAGAAGCAGTAACGGCAACCACAGCTGCTCCAACAACAACCACAGAAGAAGCAACGATAACCACAGCTGCAGCATCGACAACCACAGCTGCACCAACAACAACCATGGAAGCAGCAACGACAACGACAGCTACCCCAACAACAACCACGGAAGAAGCAACGACAACCACTGCTGCAGCAACTACAACCACAGCTGAAGAAACGACAACCACATCTGCCCCAACAACAACCAAAGAAACAGCAACGACAACCACAGCTGCCCCAACAACCACAGAAGCAGCAACTACAACCACAGCTGTTCCAACAACCACAGAAGCAGCAGTGACAACCACAGCTGCCACAACAACATCCACAGCTGAAGCAACGACAACCACTGTTGCCCCACCAACAACCACAGAAGCAGCAACGACAGCTGCCCCAACAACAACAGAAGCAGCAACGACAACCACAGCTGCCCAACAACAACCACAGAAGCAGCAACGACAACCACAGCTGCTCCAACAACAACCACAGAAGCAGCAACGACAACCACAGCTGCCCAACAACCACAGAACCAACCACAGCTGCAGCAACAACAACCACAGCAGCAGCAACGACAACCACAGCTGCAGCAACAACAACCACAGCTGCCCCAACAACAACCACAGAAGCAGCAACGACAACCACAGCTGCCCCAACAACCACAGAAGCAGCAACGACAACCACAGCTGCAGCAACGACAACCACAGCTGCCCCAACAACAACCACAGAAGCAGCAACGACAACCACAGCTGCTCCAACAACAACCACAGAAGCAGCAACGATAAACACAGCTGCAGCAACGACAACCACAGCTGCCCCAACAACAACCACAGAAGCAGCAACGACAACCACAGCTGCAGCAACGACAACCACAGCTGCCCCAACAACAACCACAGAAGCAGCAACGACAACCACAGCTGCCCCAACAACAACCACAGAAGCAGCAACGACAACCACAGCTGCAGCAACGACAACCACAGCTGCCCCATCAACAACCACAGAAGCAGCAACGACAACCACAGCTGCAGCAACGACAACCACAGCTGCCACAACAACATCCACAGCTGAAGCAACGACAACCACTGTTGCCCCAACAACCACAGAAGCAGCAACGACAACCACAGCTGTTCCAACAACAACCACAGAAGCAGCAACGACAACCACAGCTGCAGCAACGACAACCACAGCTGCCCCAACAACAACCACAGAAGCAGCAACGACAACCACAGCTGCTCCAACAACAACCACAGAAGCAGCAACGACAACCACAGCTGCCCCAACAACAACCACAGAAGCAGCAACGACAACCACAGCTGCAGCAACGACAACCACAGCTGCTCCAACAACAACCACAGAAGCAGCAACGACAACCACAGCTGCCCCAACAACAACCACAGAAGCAGCAACGACAACGACAGCTGCCCCAACAACAACCACAGAAGCAGCAACGACAACCACAGCTGCACCCAACCACATCCACAGCTGAAGCAACGACAACCACAGAAGCAGCAACGACAACCACAGCTGCCAACAACAACCACAGCTGCAGCAACGACAACCACAGCTGCTCCAACAACAACCACAGAAGCAGCAACAACAACCACAGCTGCTCCAACAACAACCACAGAAGCAGCAACGACAACCACTGCTGCAGCAACTACAACCACAGCTGAAGCAACGACAACCACAGCTGCCACAACAACATCCACAGCTGAAGCAACGACAACCACTGTTGCCCCACCAACAACCACAGAAGCAGCAACGACAACCACAGCTGCTCCAACAACAACCACAGAAGCAGCAACGACAACCATAGCTGCCCCAACAACAACCACAGAAGCAGGAACGACAACCACAGCTGCAGCAACAACAACCACAGCTGCCACAACAACATCCACAGCTGAAGCAACGACAACCACTGTTGCCCCAACAACAACCACAGAAGCAGCAACGATAACAACAGCTGCAGCAACGACAACCACAGCTGCACCAACAACAACCACAGAAGCAGCAACGACAACCACAGCTGCTGCAACCACAACCACAGCTGCCCCAACAACAACCACAGAAGCAGCAACGACAACCACAGCTGCCCCAACAACAACCACAGAAGCAACACCGACAACCACAGCTGCAGCAACGACAACCACAGCTGCTCCAACAACATCCACAGCTGAAGCAACGACAACCACTGTTGCCCCAACAACAACCACAGAAGCAGCAACGATAACAACAGCTGCAGCAACGACAACCACAGCTGCACCAACAACAACCACAGAAGCAGCAAGGACAACCACAGCTGCTGCAACCACAACCACAGCTGCCCCAACAACAACCACAGAAGCAGCAACGACAACCACATCTGCCCCAACAACAACCACAGAAACAGCAACGACAACCACAGCTGCCCCAACAACCACAGAAGCAGCAACGACAACCACAGCTGCTCCAACAACCACAGAAGCAGCAGTGACAACCACAGCTGCCACAACAACATCCACAGCTGAAGCAACGACAACCACTGTTGCCCCACCAACAACCACAGAAGCAGCAACGACAACCACAGCTGCTCCAACAACAACCACAGAAGCAGCAACGACAACCACTGTTGCCCCAACAACAACCACAGAAGCAGCAACGATAACAACAGCTGCAGCAACGACAACCACAGCTGCCCCAACAACAACCACAGAAGCAGCAACGACAACCACAGCTGCCCCAACAACAACCACAGAAGCAACACCGACAACCACAGCTGCAGCAACGACAACCACAGCTGCTCCAACAACAACCATAGAAGCAGCAATGACAACCACAACTGCCCCAACAACAACCACGGAAGCAACAACGACAACGACAGCTACCCCAACAACAACCACGGAAGAAGCAACGACAACCACAGCTGGCACAACAACATCCACAGCTGAAGCAACGACAACGACAGCTGCCCCAACAACAACTACAGAAGCAGCAACGACAACCACAGCTGCAGCAACGACAACCACAGCTGCTCCAACAACAACCACAGAAGCAGCAACGACAAACACAGCTGCCCCAACAACAACCACAGAAGCAGCAACGACAACGACAGCTGCCCCACCAACAACCACAGAAGCAGCAACGACAACGACAGTTGCCCCAACCACATCCACAGCTGAAGCAACGACAACCACAGAAGCAGCAACGACAACCACAGCTGCCACAACCACATCCACAGCTGAAGCAACGACAACCACTGTTGCCCCAACAACCACAGAAGCAGCAACAACAACCACAGCTGCTCCAACAACAACCACAGAAGCAGCTACGACAACCACTGCTGCAGCAACTACAACCACAGCTGAAGCAACGACAACAACATCTGCCCCAACAACAACCACAGAAACAGCAACGACAACCACAGCTGCCCCAACAACCACAGAAGCAGCAACGACAACCACAGCTGCTCCAACAACCACAGAAGCAGCAGTGACAACCACAGCTGCCACAACAACATCCACAGCTGAAGCAACGACAACCACTGTTGCCCCACCGACAACCACAGAAGCAGCAACGACAGCTGCACCAACAACAACAGAAGCAGCAACGACAACCACAGCTGCCACAACAACATCCACAGCTGAAGCAACGACAACCACTGTTGCCCCAACAACCACAGAAGCAGCAACAACAACAGCTGCCCTAACAACCACAGAAGCAGCAACGACAACCACAGCTGCTCCAACAACCACAGAAGCAGCAGTGACAACCACAGCTGCCACAACAACATCCACAGCTGAAGCAACGACAACCACTGTTGCCCCACCAACAACCACAGAAGCAGCAACGACAACCACAGCTGCTCCAACAACAACCACAGCTGCAGCAACAACAACCACAGCTGCCACAACAACATCCACAGCTGAAGCAACGACAACCACTGTTGCCCCAACAACCACAGAAGCAGCAACGACAACAACAGCTGCCCTAACAACCATAGAAGCAGCAACGACAACCACAGCTGCAGCAACTACAACCACAGCTGCCCAAACAACAACCACAGAAGCAGCAACAACAACCATAGCTGCTCCAACAACAACCACAGCTGCAGCAACGACAACCACAGCTGCCCCAACAACAACCACAGAAGCAGCAACGACAACCACAGCTGCCCCAACAACAACCACAGAAGCAACACCGCCAACCACAGCTGCAGCAACGACAACCACAGCTGCTCCAACAACAACCATAGAAGCAGCAACGACAACCACAACTGCCCCAACAACAACCACGGAAGCAACAACGACAACGACAGCTACCCCAACAACAACCACGGAAGAAGCAACGACAACCACAGCTGGCACAACAACATCCACAGCTGAAGCAACGACAACGACAGCTGCCCCAACAACAACTACAGAAGCAGCAACGACAACCACAGCTGCAGCAACGACAACCACAGCTGCTCCAACAACAACCACAGAAGCAGCAATGACAAACACAGCTGCCCCAACAACAACCACAGAAGCAGCAACGACAACGACAGCTGCCCCACCAACAACCACAGAAGCAGCAACGACAACGACAGTTGCCCCAACCACATCCACAGCTGAAGCAACGACAACCACAGAAGCAGCAACGACAACCACAGCTGCCACAACCACATCCACAGCTGAAGCAACGACAACCACTGTTGCCCCAACAACCACAGAAGCAGCAACAACAACCACAGCTGCTCCAACAACAACCACAGAAGCAGCTACGACAACCACTGCTGCAGCAACTACAACCACAGCTGAAGCAACGACAACAACATCTGCCCCAACAACAACCACAGAAACAGCAACGACAACCACAGCTGCTCCAACAACCACAGAAGCAGCAGTGACAACCACAGCTGCCACAACAACATCCACAGCTGAAGCAACGACAACCACTGTTGCCCCACCGACAACCACAGAAGCAGCAACGACAGCTGCACCAACAACAACAGAAGCAGCAACGACAACCACAGCTGCCACAACAACATCCACAGCTGAAGCAACGACAACCACTGTTGCCCCAACAACCACAGAAGCAGCAACAACAACAGCTGCCCTAACAACCACAGAAGCAGCAACGACAACCACAGCTGCTCCAACAACCACAGAAGCAGCAGTGACAACCACAGCTGCCACAACAACATCCACAGCTGAAGCAACGACAACCACTGTTGCCCCACCAACAACCACAGAAGCAGCAACGACAACCACAGCTGCTCCAACAACAACCACAGCTGCAGCAACAACAACCACAGCTGCCACAACAACATCCACAGCTGAAGCAACGACAACCACTGTTGCCCCAACAACCACAGAAGCAGCAACGACAACAACAGCTGCCCTAACAACCATAGAAGCAGCAACGACAACCACAGCTGCAGCAACTACAACCACAGCTGCCCAAACAACAACCACAGAAGCAGCAACAACAACCATAGCTGCTCCAACAACAACCACAGCTGCAGCAACGACAACCACAGCTGCTCCAACAACAACCACAGAAGCAGCAACGACAAACACAGCTGCCCCAACAACAACCACAGAAGTAGCAACGATAACAACAGCTGCAGCAACGACAACCACAGCTGCACCAACAACAACCACAGAAGCAGCAAGGACAACCACAGCTGCTGCAACCACAACCACAGCTGCCCCAACAACAACCACAGAAGCAGCAACGACAACCACATCTGCCCCAACAACAACCACAGAAACAGCAACGACAACCACAGCTGCCCCAACAACCACAGAAGCAGCAACGACAACCACAGCTGCTCCAACAACCACAGAAGCAGCAGTGACAACCACAGCTGCCACAACAACATCCACAGCTGAAGCAACGACAACCACTGTTGCCCCACCAACAACCACAGAAGCAGCAACGACAACCACAGCTGCTCCAACAACAACCACAGAAGCAGCAACGACAACCACTGTTGCCCCAACAACAACCACAGAAGCAGCAACGATAACAACAGCTGCAGCAACGACAACCACAGCTGCCCCAACAACAACCACAGAAGCAGCAACGACAACCACAGCTGCCCCAACAACAACCACAGAAGCAACACCGACAACCACAGCTGCAGCAACGACAACCACAGCTGCTCCAACAACAACCATAGAAGCAGCAACGACAACCACAACTGCCCCAACAACAACCACGGAAGCAACAACGACAACGACAGCTACCCCAACAACAACCACGGAAGAAGCAACGACAACCACAGCTGGCACAACAACATCCACAGCTGAAGCAACGACAACGACAGCTGCCCCAACAACAACTACAGAAGCAGCAACGACAACCACAGCTGCAGCAACGACAACCACAGCTGCTCCAACAACAACCACAGAAGCAGCAACGACAAACACAGCTGCCCCAACAACAACCACAGAAGCAGCAACGACAACGACAGCTGCCCCACCAACAACCACAGAAGCAGCAACGACAACGACAGTTGCCCCAACCACATCCACAGCTGAAGCAACGACAACCACAGAAGCAGCAACGACAACCACAGCTGCCACAACCACATCCACAGCTGAAGCAACGACAACCACTGTTGCCCCAACAACCACAGAAGCAGCAACAACAACCACAGCTGCTCCAACAACAACCACAGAAGCAGCTACGACAACCACTGCTGCAGCAACTACAACCACAGCTGAAGCAACGACAACAACATCTGCCCCAACAACAACCACAGAAACAGCAACGACAACCACAGCTGCCCCAACAACCACAGAAGCAGCAACGACAACCACAGCTGCTCCAACAACCACAGAAGCAGCAGTGACAACCACAGCTGCCACAACAACATCCACAGCTGAAGCAACGACAACCACTGTTGCCCCACCGACAACCACAGAAGCAGCAACGACAGCTGCACCAACAACAACAGAAGCAGCAACGACAACCACAGCTGCCACAACAACATCCACAGCTGAAGCAACGACAACCACTGTTGCCCCAACAACCACAGAAGCAGCAAAAACAACAGCTGCCCTAACAACCACAGAAGCAGCAACGACAACCACAGCTGCTCCAACAACCACAGAAGCAGCAGTGACAACCACAGCTGCCACAACAACATCCACAGCTGAAGCAACGACAACCACTGTTGCCCCACCAACAACCACAGAAGCAGCAACGACAACCACAGCTGCTCCAACAACAACCACAGCTGCAGCAACAACAACCACAGCTGCCACAACAACATCCACAGCTGAAGCAACGACAACCACTGTTGCCCCAACAACCACAAAAGCAGCAACGACAACAACAGCTGCCCTAACAACCACAGAAGCAGCAACAACAACCATAGCTGCTCCAACAACAACCACAGCTGCAGCAACGACAACCACAGCTGCTCCAACAACAACCACAGAAGCAGCAACGACAAACACAGCTGCCCCAACAACAACCACAGAAGCAGCAACGACAACGACAGCTGCCCCACCAACAACCACAGAAGCAGCAACGACAACGACAGTTGCCCCAACCACATCCACAGCTGAAGCAACGACAACCACAGAAGCAGCAACGACAACCACAGCTGCCACAACCACATCCACAGCTGAAGCAACGACAACGACAGCTGCCCCACCAACAACCACAGAAGCAGCAACGACAACGACAGTTGCCCCAACCACATCCACAGCTGAAGCAACGACAACCACAGAAGCAGGAACGACAACCACAGCTGCAGCAACAACAACCACAGCTGCTCCAACAACAACCACAGAAGCAACGACAGCCACAGCTGCCCCAACAACAACCACAGAAGCAGCAACGACAACGACAGTTGCCCCAACCACATCCACAGCTGAAGCAACGACAACCACAGCTGCCCCAACAACAACCACAGAAGCAGCAACGACAACCACAGCTGCCCCAACAACAACAACAGAAGCAGGAACGACAACCACAGCTGCAGCAACAACAACCACAGCTGCTCCAACAACAACCACAGAAGAAGCAACGACAACCACAGCTGCCCCAATAACAACTACAGAAGCAGCAACGACAACTACAGCTGCAGCAACGACAACCACAGCTGCACCAACAACAACCACAGAAGCAGCAACGACAACCACAGCTGCTGCAACCACAACCACAGCTGCCCCAACAACAACCACAGAAGCAGCAACGACAACCACAACTGCCCCAACAACAACCACGGAAGCAGCAACGACAACCACAGCTGCAGCAACGACAACCACAGCTGCCCCAACAACAACCACAGAAGCAGTAACGGCAACCACAGCTGCTCCAACAACAACCACAGAAGAAGCAACGACAACCACAGCTGCAGCAACGACAACCACAGCTGCACCAACAACAACCACAGAAGCAGCAACGACAACCACATCTGCCCCAACAACAACCACAGAAGCAGCAACGACAACCACATCTGCCCCAACAACAACCACAGAAACAGCAACGACAACCACAGCTGCCCCAACAACCACAGAAGCAGCAACGACAACCACAGCTGCTCCAACAACCACAGAAGAAGCAGTGACAACCACAGCTGCCACAACAACATCCACAGCTGAAGCAACGACAACCACTGTTGCCCCAACAACCACAGAAGCAGCAACAACAACCACAGCTGCTCCAACAACAACCACAGAAGCAGCAACGACAACCACAGCTGCCCCAACAACAACCACAGAAACAGCAACGACAACCACAGCTGCCCCAACAACAACCGCAGAAGCAGCAACGACAACAACAGCTGCCCTAACAACCACAGAAGCAGCAACGACAACCACAGCTGCAGCAACGACAACCACAGCTGCAGCAACGACAACCACAGCTGCCCAAACAACAACCACAGAAGCAGCAACAACAACCACAGCTGCTCCAACAACAACCACCACAGAAGCAGCAACGACAACCACAGCTGCCCCAACAACAACCACAGAAGCAGGAACGACAACCACAGCTGCAGCAACAACAACCACAGCTGCTCCAACAACAAACACAGAAGAAGCAACGACAACCACAGCTGCCCCAACAACAACTACAGAAGCAGCAACGACAACTACAGCTGCAGTAACGACAACCACAGCTGCCCCAACAACAACCACAGAAGCAGCAACGATAACAACAGCTGCAGCAACGACAACCACAGCTGCACCAACAACAACCACAGAAGCAGCAACGACAACCACAGCTGCTGCAACCACAACCACAGCTGCCCCAACAACAACCACAGAAGCAGCAACGATAACAACAGCTGCAGCAACGACAACCACAGCTGCACCAACAACAACCACAGAAGCAGCAACGACAACCACAGCTGCTGCAACCACAACCACAGCTGCCCCAACAACAACCACAGAAGCAGCAACGACAACCACAGCTGCTCCAACAACAACCACAGAACCAGCAACGACAACCACAACTGCCCAAATAACAACCACGGAAGCAGCAACGACAACCACAGCTGCAGCAACGACAACCACAGCTGCCCCAACAACAACCACAGAAGCAGTAACGGCAACCACAGCTGCTCCAACAACAACCACAGAAGAAGCAACGACAACCACAGCTGCAGCAACGACAACCACAGAAGCAGCAACGACAACCACAGCTGCTGCAACCACAACCACAGGTGCCCCAACAACAACCACAGAAGCAGTAACGACAACCACAGCTGCTCCAACAACAACGACAGAAGTTGCAACGACAACCACAGCTGCAGCAACGACAACCACAGCTGCCCCAACAACAACCACAGAAGAAGCAACGACAACCACAGCTGCAACAACATCCACAGCTGAAGCAACGACAACGACAGCTGCCCCAACAACAACTACAGAAGCAGCAACGACAACCACAGCTGCAGCAACGACAACCACAGCTGCTCCAACAACAACCACAGAAGCAGCAACGACAAACACAGCTGCCCCAACAACAACCACAGAAGCAGCAACGACAACGGCAGCTGCCCCACCAACAACCACAGAAGCAGCAACGACAACGACAGTTGCCCCAACCACATCCACAGCTGAAGCAACGACAACCACTGTTGCCCCAACAACCACAGAAGCAGCAACAACAACCACAGCTGCTCCAACAACAACCACAGAAGCAGCAACGACAACCACTGCTGCAGCAACTACAACCACAGCTGAAGCAACGACAACCACATCTGCCCCAACAACAACCACAGAAACAGCAACGACAACCACAGCTGCCCCAACAACCACAGAAGCAGCAACGACAACCACAGCTGCTCCAACAACCACAGAAGCAGCAGTGACAACCACAGCTGCTCCAACAACAACCACAGAAGCAGCAACGACAACCACAGCTGCCCCAACAACAACCACAGAAGCAGGAACGACAACCACAGCTGAAGCAACGACAACCACAGTTGCCCCAACAACCACAGAAGCAGCAACGACAACAACAGCTGCCCTAACAACCACAGAAGCAGCAACGACAACCACAGCTGCAGCAACGACAACCACAGCTGCCCAAACAACAACCACAGAAGCAGCAACAACAACCACAGCTGCTCCAACAACCACAGAAGCAGCAACGACAACCACAGCTGCCCCAACAACAACCACAGAAGCAGGAACGACAACCAGAGCTGCAGCAACAACAACCACAGCTGCTCCAACAACAAACACAGAAGAAGCAACGACAACCACAGCTGCCCCAACAACCACTACAGAAGCAGCAACGACAACTCCAGCTGCAGTAACGACAACCACAGCTTCCCCAACAACAACCACAGAAGCAGCAACGACAACCACAGCTGCCCCAACAACAACCACAGAAGCAACACCGACAACCACAGCTGCAGCAACGACAACCACAGCTGCCCCAACAACAACCACAGAAGAAGCAACGACAACCACAGCTGCAACAACAACATCCACAGCTGAAGCAACGACAACGACAGCTGCCCCAACAACAACTACAGAAGCAGCAACGACAACCACAGCTGCAGCAACGACAACCACAGCTGCTCCAACAACAACCACAGAAGCAGCAACGACAAACACAGCTGCCCCAACAACAACCACAGAAGCAGCAACGACAACGGCAGCTCCCCCACCAACAACCACAGAAGCAGCAACGACAACGACAGTTGCCCCAACCACATCCACAGCTGAAGCAACGACAACCACTGTTGCCCCAACAACCACAGAAGCAGCAACGACAACCACTGCTGCAGCAACTACAACCACAGCTGAAGCAACGACAACCACATCTGCCCCAACAACAACCACAGAAACAGCAACGACAACCACAGCTGCCCCAACAACCACTGAAGCAGCAACGACAACCACAGCTGCTCCAACAACCACAGTCGCAGCAGTGACAACCACAGCTGCTCCAACAACAACCACAGAAGCAGCAACGACAACCACAGCTGCCCCAACAACAACCACAGAAGCAGGAACGACAACCACAGCTGAAGCAACGACAACCACAGTTGCCCCAACAACCACAGAAGCAGCAACGACAACAACAGCTGCCCTAACAACCACAGAAGCAGCAACGACAACCACAGCTGCAGCAACGACAACCACAGCTGCAGCAACGACAACCACAGCTGCCCAAACAACAACCACAGAAGCAGCAACAACAACCACAGCTGCTCCAACAACCACAGAAGCAGCAACGACAACCACAGCTACCCCAACAACAACCACAGAAGCAGCAACGACAACCACAGCTGCAGCAACAACAACCACAGCTGCTCCAACAACAACCACAGAAGCAGCAACGACAACCACAGCTGCCCCAACAACCACCACAGAAGCAGCAACGACAACTCCAGCTGCAGCAACGACAACCACAGCTGCCCCAACAACAACCACAGAAGCAGCAACGACAACCACAGCTGCCCCAACAACAACCACAGAAGCAACAACGACAACCACAGCTGCAGCAACGACAACCACAGCTGCCCCAACAACAACCACAGAAGCAGCAACGACAACCACAGCTGCAACAACAACAACCACAGCTGCAGCAACGACAACGACAGCTGCCCCAACAACAACCACAGAAGCAGCAACGACAACCACAGCTGCAGCAACGACAACCACAGCTGCTCCAACAACAACCACAGAAGCAGCAACGACAACCACAGCTGCCCCAACAACAACCACAGAAGCAGCAACGACAACGACAGCTGCCCCACCAACAACCACAGAAGCAGCAACGACAACGACAGCTGCCCCAACCACATCCACAGCTGAAGCAACGACAACCACTGTTGCCCAACAACCACAGAAGCAGCAACGACAACCACAGCTGCTCCAACAACAACCACAGAAGCAGCAACGACAACCACAGCTGCAGCAACGACAACCACAGCTGCAGCAACGACAACCACAGCTGCCCCAACAACAACCACAGAAGCAGCAACGACAACCACAGCTGCCCCAACAACCACAGAAGCAGCAACGACAACCACAGCTGCTCCAACAACCACAGAAGCAGCATCGACAACCACAGCTGCTCTAACAACAACCACAGAAGCAGCAACGACAACCACAGCTGCCCCAACAACAACCACAGAAGCAGCAACGACAACCACAGCTGCCACAATAACATCCACAGCTGCCCCAACAACCACAGAAGCAGCAACGACAACCACAGCTGCCCTAACAACCACAGAAGCAGCAACGACAACCACAGCTGCAGCAACGACAACCACAGCTGCAGCAACGACAACCACAGCTGCCCAAACAACAACCACAGAAGCAGCAACAACAACCACAGCTGCTCCAACAACCACAGAAGCAGCAACGACAACCACAGCTGCCCCAACAACAACCACAGAAGCAGCAACGACAACCACAGCTGCAGCAACGACAACCACAGCTGCCCCAACAACAACCACAGAAGCAGCAACGACAACCACAGCTGCCCCAACAACAACCACAGAAGCAGCAACGACAACCACAGCTGCAGCAACGACAACCACAGCTGCCCCAACAACAACCACAGAAGCAGCAACGACAACCACAGCTGCCCCAACAACAACCACAGAAGCAACTACAACAACCACAGCTGCAGCAACGACAACCACAGCTGCTCCAACAACAACCACAGAAGCAGCAACGACAACCACAGCTGCCCCAACAACAACCACAGACGCAGCAACGACAACCACAGCTGCCCCAACAACAACCACAGAAGCAGCAACGACAACCACAGCTGCCACAATAACATCCACAGCTGCCGCAACAACCACAGAAGCAGCAACGACAACCACAGCTGCAGCAACGACAACCACAGCTGCTCCAACAACAACCACAGAAGCAGCAACGACAACCACAGCTGCCCCAACAACAACCACAAAGCAGCAACGACAACCACAGCTGCCCCACCAACAACCACAGAAGCAGCAACGACAACCACAGCTGCCCCAACAACAACCACAGCTGCAGCAACGACAACCACAGAAGCAGCAACGACAACCACAGCTGCCACAACGACAACCACAGCTGCTCCAACAACAACCACAGAAGCAGCAACGACAACCACAGCTGCCCCAACAACATCCACAGCTGAAGCAACGACAACCACAGCTGCCCCAACAACCACAGAAGCAGCAACGACAACCACAGCTGCTCCAACAACCACAGAAGCAGCAGTGACAACCACAGCTGCCACAACAACATCCACAGCTGCAGCAACGACAACCACTGTTGCCCCACCAACAACCACAGAAGCAGCAACGACAGCTGCCCCACCAACAACAGAAGCAGCAACGACAACCACAGCTGCTCCAACAACAACCACAGAAGCAGCAACGACAACCACAGCTGCCACAACAACATCCACAGCTGAAGCAACGACAACCACTGTTGCCCCAACAACCACAGAAGCAGCAACGACAACCACAGCTGCCCTAACAACCACAGAAGCAGCAACGACAACCACAGCTGCAGCAACGACAACCACAGCTGCCCCAACAACAACCACAGAAGCAGCAACAACAACCACAGCTGCTCCAACAACAACCACAGAAGCAGCAACGACAACCACAGCTGCCCCAACAACAACCACAGAAGCAGCAACGACAACCACAGCTGCAGCAACGACAACCACAGCTGCTCCAACAACAACCACAGAAGCAGCAACGACATCCACAGCTGCCCCAACAACAACCACAGAAGCAGCAACGACAACCACAGCTGCAGCAACGACAACCACAGCTGCCCCAACAACAACCACAGAAGCAGCAACGACAACCACAGCTGCTGCAACCACAACCACAGAAGCAGCAACGACAACCACAGCTGCTCCAGCAACAACCACAGAAGCAGCAACGACAACCACAGCTGCAGCAACGACAACCACAGCTGCTCCAACAACAACCACAGAAGCAGCAACGACAACCACAGCTGCTCCAACAACAACCACAGAAGCAGCAACGACAACCACAGCTGCAGCAACGACAACCACAGCTGCTCCAACAACAACCACAGAAGCAGCAACGACAACCACAGCTGCCCCAACAACAACCACAGAAGCAGCAACGACAACGACAGCTGCCCCACCAACGAGCACAGAAACAGCAACGACAACCACAGCTGCCCCAACAACAATCACAGAAGCAGCAACGGCAAACACTGTTGCCCCAACAACCACAGAAGCAGCAACGACAACCACAGCTGCCCTAACAACCACAGAAGCAGCAACGACAACCACAGCTGCCCCAACAACCACAGAAGCAGCAACGACAACCACAGCTGCCACAACCACAGAAGCAGTAACAACAACCACAGCTGCAGCAACGACAACCCCAGCTGCTCCAACAACAACAACAGAAGAAGCAATGACAACCACAGCTGCTCCAACAACAGCCACAGAAGAAGCAACGACAACCACAGCTGCAGCAACGACAACCACAGCTGCTCCAACAACAACCACAGAAGCAGCAACGACAACCACAGCTGCTCCAGCAACAACCACAGAAGCAGCAACGACAACCACAGCTGCAGCAACGACAACCACAGCTGCCCCAACAACAACCACAGAAGCAGCAACGGCAACCACTGTTGCCCCAACAACCACAGAAGCAGCAACGACAACCACAGCTGCCCCAACAACCACAGAAGCAGCAACGACAACCACAGCTGCCACAACAACAACAACAACAGAAGCAGCAACGACAACCACAGCTGCAGCAACGACAACCACAGCTGCTCCAACAACAACCACAGAAGCAGCAACGACAACCACAGCTGCAGCAACGACAACCCCAGCTGCTCCAACAACAACCACAGAAGCAGCAACGACAACCACAGCTGCAGCAACGACAACCACAGCTGCTCCAACAACAACCACAGAAGCAGCAACGACAACCACAGCTGCAGCAACAACAACCACAGAAGCAGCAACAACAACCACAGAAGCAGCAACGACAACCACAGCTGCCCCAACAACAACCACAGAAGCAGCAACAACAACCACAGCTGCTCCAACAACCACAGAAGCAGCAACGACAACCACAGCTGCAGCAACGACAACCACAGCTGCAGCAACGACAACCACAGCTGCCCCAACAACAACCACAGAAGCAGCAACGACAACCACAGCTGCAGCAACGACAACCACAGCTGCAGCAACAACAACCACAGAAGCAGCAACGACAACGACAGCTGCCCCAACAACAAACACAGAAGCAGCAACGACAACTACAGCTGCTCCAACAACAACCACAGAAGCAGCAACGACAACCACAGTTGCAGCAACAACAACCACAGAAGCAGCAACAACAACCACAGCTGCTCCAACAACAACAACAGAAGAAGCAACGGCAACCACAGCTGCTCCAACAACAACCACAGAAGAAGCAACGACAACCACAGCTGCCCCAACAACAACCACAGAAGCAGCAACAACAACCACAGCTGCTCCAACAACCACAGAAGCAGCAACGACAACCACAGCTGCAGCAACGACAACCACAGCTGAAGCAACGACAACCACGTCTGCCCCAACAACAACCACAGAAGCAGCAACGACAACCACAGCTGCAGCAACGACAACCACAGCTGCTCCAACAACAACCACAGAAGCAGCAACGACAACCACAGCTGCAGCAACAACAACCACAGAAGCAGCAACGACAACCACAGCTGCCCCAACAACAACCACAGAAGCAGCAACGACAACCACAGCTGCTCCAACAACAACCACAGAAGCAGCAACGACAACCACAGCTGCCACAACCACATCCACAGCTGAAGCAACGACAACCACTGTTGCCCATACAACCACAGAAGCAGCAACGACAACCACAGCTTTTCCAACAACAACCACAGAAGCAGCAACGACAACCACAGCTGCAGCAACGACAACCACAACTGAAGCAACGACAACCACATCTGCCCCAACAACAACCACAGAAGCAGCAACGACAACCACAGCTGCAGCAACGACAACCACAGCTGCTCCAACAACAACCACAGAAGCAGCAACGACAACCACAGCTGCCACAACCACATCCACAGCTGAAGCAACGACAACCACTGTTGCCCCAACAACCACAGAAGCAGCAACGACAACCACAGCTGTTCCAACAACAACCACAGAAGCAGCAACGACAACCACAGCTGCAGCAACGACAACCACAGCTGCCCCAACAACAACCACAGAAGCAGCAACAACAACCACAGAAGCAGCAACGACAACCACAGCTGCCCCAACAACAACCACAGAAGCAGCAACGACAACCACAGCTGCAGCAACGACAACCACAGCTGCCCCAACAACAACCACAGCTGAAGCAACGACAACCACAGCTGCCCCAACAACCACAGAAGCAGCAACGACAACCACAGCTGCTCCAACAACCACAGAAGCAGCAGACAACCACAGCTGCCACAACACACCACAGCTGAAGCAACGACAACCACAGCTGCCCCACCAACAACCACAGAAGCAGCAACGACAGCTGCCCCACCAACAACAGAAGCAGCAACGACAACCACAGCTGCTCCAACAACAACCACAGAAGCAGCAACGACAACCACAGCTGCCACAACAACAACCACAGCTGAAGCAACGACAACCACAGTTGCCCCAACAACCACAGAAGCAGCAACGACAACCACAGCTGCTCTAACAACAACCACAGAAGCAGCAACGACAACCACAGCTGCAGCAACGACAACCACAGCTGCCCCAACAACAACCACAGAAGCAGCAACGACAACCACAGCTGCCCCAACAACAACCACAGAAGCAGCAACGACAACCACAGCTGCCCCAACAACAACCACAGAAGCAGCAACGACAACCACAGCTGCAGCAACAACAACCACAGCTGCCCCAACAACAACCACAGAAGCAGCAACGACAACCACAGCTGCCCCAACAACAACCACAGAAGCAGCAACGACAACCACAGCTGCAGCAACGACAACCACAGCTGCCCCAACAACAACCACAGAAGCAGCAACAACAACCACAGCTGCTGCAACCACAACCACAGAAGCAGCAACGACAACCACAGCTGCTCCAACAACAACCACAGAAGCAGCAACGACAACCACAGCTGCAGCAACGACAACCACAGCTGCCCCAACAACAACCACAGAAGCAGCAACGACAACCACAGCTGCTCAACCGACAACCACAGAAGCAGCAACGACAACCACAGCTGCAGCAACGACAACCACAGCTGCTCCAACAACAACCACAGAAGCAGCAACGACAACCACAGCTGCCCCAACAACAACCACAGAAGCAGCAACGACAACCACAGCTGCCCCACCAACCACAGAAACAGCAACGACAACCACAGCTGCCCCAACAACAATCACAGAAGCAGCAACGGCAAACACTGTTGCCCCAACAACCACAGAAGCAGCAACGACAACCACAGCTGCCCTAACAACCACAGAAGCAGCAACGACAACCACAGCTGCCCCAACAACCACAGAAGCAGCAACGACAACCACAGCTGCCACAACCACAGAAGCAGCAACGACAACCACAGCTGCAGCAACGACAACCACAGCTGCTCCAACAACAACCACAGAAGCAGCAACGACAACCACAGCTGCTCCAACAACAACCACAGAAGCAGCAACGACAACCACAGCTGCAGCAACGACAACCACAGCTGCTCCAACAACAACCACAGAAGCAGCAACGACAACCACAGCTGCTCCAACAACAACCACAGAAGCAGCAACGACAACCACAGCTGCAGCAACTACAACCACAGCTGCCCCAACAACAACCACAGAAGCAGCAACGACAACCACAGCTGCCCCAACAACCACAGAAGCAGCAACAACAACCACAGCTGCCCCAACAACAACCACAGAAGCAGCAACGACAACCACAGCTGCCCAAACAACAACCACAGAAGCAGCAACGACAACCACAGCTGCAGCAACGACAACCACAGCTGCCCCAACAACAACCACAGAAGCAGCAACGACAACCACAGCTGCAGCAACGACAACCACAGCTGCTCAAACGACAACCACAGAAGCAGCAACGACAACCACAGCTGCAGCAACGACAACCACAGCTGCTCCAACAACAACCACAGAAGCAGCAACGACAACCACAGCTGCAGCAACGACAACCACAGCTGCAGCAACAACAACCACAGAAGCAGCAACGACAACCACAGCTGCCCCAACAACAACCACAGAAGCAGCAACAACAACCACAGCTGCTCCAACGACAACCACAGAAGCAGCAACAACAACCACAGCTGCAGCAACGACAACCACAGCTGCTCCAACGACAACCACAGCTGCCCCAACAACAACCACAGAAGCAGCAACGACAACCACAGCTGCAGCAACGACAACCACAGCTGCCCCAACAACAACCACAGAAGCAGCAACGACAACCACAGCTGCCCCAACAACAACCACAGAAGCAGCAACGACAACCACAGCTGCTCCAACAACAACCACAGAAGCAGCAACGACAACCACAGCTGCAGCAACAACAACCACAGCAGCAGCAACGACAACCACAGCTGCTCCAACAACAACCACAGAAGCAGCAACGACAACCACAGCTGCTCCAACAACAACCACAGAAGCAGCAACGACAACCACAGCTGCCCCAACAACAACCACAGAAGCAGCAACGACAACCACAGCTGCTCCAACAACCACAGAAGCAGCAACGACAACCACAGCTGCAGCAACGACAACCACAGCTGCAGCAACGACAACCACAGCTGCCCCAACAACAACCACAGAAGCAGCAACGACAACCACAGCTGCAGCAACGACAACCACAGCTGCTCCAACAACAACCACAGAAGCAGCAACGACAACCACAGCTGCAGCAACAACAACCACAGAAGCAGCAACGACAACCACAGCTGCCCCAACAACAACCACAGAAGCAGCAACGACAACCACAGCTGCTCCAACAACAACCACAGAAGCAGCAACGACAACCACAGCTGCACAACCACAACCACAGCTGCAGCAACGACAACCACTGCTGCCCCAACAACCACAGAAGCAGCAACGACAACCACAGCTTTTCCAACAACAACCACAGAAGCAGCAACGACAACCACAGCTGCAGCAACGACAACCACAGACTGCAGCAACGACAACCACAGCTGCCCCAACAACAACCACAGAAGCAGCAACGACAACCACAGCTGCAGCAACGACAACCACAGCTGCTCCAACAACAACCACAGAAGCAGCAACGACAACCACAGCTGCCACAACGACAACCACAGCTGCAGCAACGACAACCACAGCTGCCCCAACAACCACAGAAGCAGCAACGACAACCACAGCTGTTCCAACAACAACCACAGAAGCAGCAACGACAACCACAGCTGCAGCAACGACAACCACAGCTGCCCCAACAACAACCACAGAAGCAGCAACAACAACCACAGCTGCAGCAACGACAACCACAGCTGCCCCAACAACAACCACAGAAGCAGCAACGACAACCACAGCTGCAGCAACGACAACCACAGCTGAAGCAACGACAACCACAGCTGCCCCAACAACAACCACAGAAGCAGCAACGACAACCACAGCTGCAGCAACGACAACCACAGCTGCTCCAACAACAACCACAGAAGTAACGACAACCACAGCTGCCGCAACGACAACCACAGCTGCTCCAACAACAACCACAGAAGCAGCAACGACAACCACAGCTGCCACAACAACACCACAGCTGCAGCAACGACAACCACAGCTGCCCCAACGACAACCACAGAAGCAGCAACGACAACCACAGCTGCCCCAACAACAACCACAGAAGCAGCAACGACAACCACAGCTGCCCCAACAACAACCACAGAAGCAGCAACGACAACCACAGCTGCAGCAACGACAACCACAGCTGCCCCAACAACCACAGAAGCAGGAACGACAACCACAGCTGCAGCAACGACAACCACAGCTGCAGCAACGACAACCACAGCTGCCCCAACAACAACCACAGAAGCAGCAACGACAACCACAGCTGCAGCAACGACAACCACAGCTGCACCAACAACAACCACAGAAGCAGCAACGACAACGACAGCTGCCCCAACAACAAACACAGAAGCAGCAACGACAACCACAGCTGCTCCAACAACAACCACAGAAGCAGCAACGACAACCACAGTTGCAGCAACAACAACCACAGAAGCAGCAACAACAACCACAGCTGCTCCAACAACAACCACAGAAGCAGCAACGCAACCACAGCTGCCCAACAACAACCACAGAAGCAACGACAACCACAGCTGCCCCAACACACCACAGAAGCAGCAACAACAACCACAGCTGCTCCAACAACCACAGAACAGCAACGACAACCACAGCTGCAGCAACGACAACTACAGCTGCAGCAACGACAACCACAGCTGCCCCAACAGCAACCACAGAAGCAGCAACGACAACCACAGCTGCAGCAACGACAACCACAGCTGCTCCAACAACAACCGCAGAAGCAGCAACGACAACCACAGCTGCCCCAACAACAACCACTGCAGCAGCAACGACAACTGCAGCTGCCCCAACAACAACCACAGAAGCAGCAACGACAACCACAGCTGCAGCAACGACAACCACAGCTGCCACGCAACCACGTGCCCAACACACAGAAGCAGCAACGACAACCACAGCTGCTCTAACAACAACCACAGAAGCAGCAACGACAACCACAGCTGCAGCATCGACAACCACAGCTGCCCCAACAACAACCACAGAAGCAGCAACGACAACCACAGCTGCAGCAACAACAACCACAGAAGCAGCAACGACAACCACAGCTGCAGCAACGACAACCACAGCTGCTCCAACGACAACCACAGATTCAGCAATGACAACCACAGCTGCAGCAACGACAACCACAGCTGCTCCAACAACAACCACAGAAGCAGCAACGACAACCACAGCTGCAGCAACGACAACCACAGCTGCCCCAACAACAACCACAGAAGCAGCAACGACAACCACAGCTGCCCCAACGACAACCACAGAAGCAGCAACGACAACCACAGCTGCAGCAACGACAACCACAGCTGCAGCAACGACAACCACAGAAGCCCCAACAACAACCACAGCTGCAGCAACGACAACCACAGCTGCACAACAACAACCACAGAAGCAGCAACGACAACCACAGCTGCAGCAACAACAACCACAGCTGCACGCAACAACAACCACAGAAGCAGCAACGACAACCACAGCTGCCACAACCACATCCACAGCTGAAGCAACTACAACCACTGTTGCCCCAACAACCACAGAAGCAGCAACGACAACCACAGCTGCCCTAACAACAACAGAAGCAGCAACGACAACCACAGCTGCCACAATAAAATCCACAGCTGCAGCAACGACAACCACAGATGCTCCAACAACAACCACAGAAGCAGCAACGACAACCACAGCTGCAGCAACGACAACCACAGCAGCAGCAACGACAACCACAGCTGCCCCAACAACAACCACAGAAGCAGCAACGACAACCACAGCTGCAGCAACGACAACACAGCGCAGCTGACAACCACACTGCCCCAACACAACCACGAAGCAGCTGCCCACAACAACAACCACAGCTGCAGCAACGACAACCACAGCTGCAGCAACAACAACCACAGCTGCAGCAACGACAACCACAGCTGCCCCAACAACAACCACAGAAGCAGCAACGACAACCACAGCTGCAGCAATGACAACCACAGCTGCTCCAACAACAACCACAGAAGCAGCAACGACAACCACAGCTGCCCCAACAACAACAACCACAGAAGCAGCAACGACAACCACAGCTGCAGCAACGACAACCACAGCTGCTCCAACAACAACCACAGAAGCAGCAACGACAACCACAGCTGCAGCAACGACAACCACAGCTGCAGCAACGACAACCACAGCTGCCCCAACAACAACCACAGAAGCAGCAACGACAACCACAGCTGCAGCAACGACAACCACAGCTGCCCCAACAACAACCACAACTGCAGCAACGACAACCACAGCTGCAGCAACGACAACCACAGCTGCCCCAACAACAACCACAGAAGCAGCAACGATAAACACAGCTGCAGCAACGACAACCACAGCTGCCCCAACAACAACCACAGAAGCAGCAACGACAACCACAGCTGCAGCAACGACAACCACAGCTGCCCCAACAACAACCACAGAAGCAGCAACGACAACCACAGCTGCAGCAACGACAACCACAGCTGCAGCAACTACAACCACAGCTGCCCCAACAACAACCACAGAAGCAGCAACGACAACCACAGCTGCAGCAACGACAACCACAGCTGCAGCACGACAGAAGCAACAACTACACCACAGCTGCCCCAACGACAACCACAGCTGCCCCAACGACAACCACAGAAGCAGCAACGACAACCACAGCTGCAACAACGACAACCACAGCTGCCCCAACAACAACCACTGAAGCAGCAACGACAACCACAGCTGCCCCAACAACAACCACAGAAGCAGCAACGACAACCACAACTGCAGCAACAACAACCACAGCTGCACCAACAACTACCACAGAAGCACCAACGACAACAACAGCTGCCCCAACGACAACCACAGAAGCAGCAACAACAACCACAGCTGCTCCAACGACAACCACAGAAGCAGCAACAACAACCACAGCTGCAGCAACGACAACCACAGCTGCCCCAACAACAACCACAACTGCATCAACGACAACCACAGCTGCGGCAACGACAACCACAGCTGCTCCAACAATAACCACAGAAGCAGCAACGACAACCACAGCTGCAGCGACAACAACAACCACAGTTGCCCCACCATCAATCACAGCTGCAGAAACAACTACAACTGCTACAACAACAATCACAGCTGCAGCAACGACAACCACAGCTGCCCCAACAACTTCTGCATCGACAACCACAGCAGCCCCAACAACAACCACAGCTTCCCAAATAACAATCACAGCTTCCCCAACAGCAACCATAGCTGCAGAAACAACCACTTCTGCCCCAACATCAACCACAGCTGCTTCAACAACAACCACAGCTGCAGCAACAACAACCACAGCTGCCCCAACAACAATAACAGCTGCAGCAATGACAACCACAGCTGCTCTAATAACAACCACAGAAGCAGCAATGTCAAGCGCAACTGCAGCGACAACCACAGCTTCCCAAACAACAACCACAGTTGCCCCAACAACAACCACATCTGCAGCAATTATAACCACAGCTGCTCCAATAACAACCACAACTCTTGCAACGACAACCACAGCTTCAGAAACAACCACATCTGGCCCAGCTACAACCACAGCTGCAGCATTGACAACCACATCTGCCCCAATAACAACCACAGCTGCAGCAACGGCAACCACAGCTGTTCCAACAACAAACACAGCTGCAGCAATGACAACCACAGCTGCTCCAACAACATCCACAGCTGCCCCATCAACAACCACAGAAGCAGCAACAACAACCACAGCTGCCCCAACCACAAACACAGCTGCCCCAACCACAACCACAGCTTCTCCAATAACGACCATAGCTGCAGCCACAACCAAAGCTGCACCAACGACAACAACAGCAGCAAGTACAACTGCCGCACCTACAACAGCTTCATCTACAACAGCTGCACATACAACAACTGTGCCTACAACAGCTGCATCTACAACAGCTGCACCTACAACAGCTGCACCAATCACTTTGGCCTCTGAACCTGTGTATAGCCTCTCAGTAGCCTTGGAAGGAGAACTTTTCTCAGATGCCCTTACTGACACCAGCAGCAGTGAATTCAAAAACCTTAAAGAACGAGTCATAAATACGGTGAGTGCACTTTCATATTAAACATTTGTCATTGAATGTCAGTGTATTACCTTAAAAGACAAATCTCTTAAGATTAAAATTAATTTCAGTCAAATTTGCATAACTGTATAATTGAATATTATGAAAATTGTACTTGAAAATAAATTAAGGTCGTTAAATATTGTTTCCTTTTTGCAGTGTTCTGCGATATACAAAAAGAATTTGGAAACAAGTTTGACCACTGCAAAGTGAAAAAGTTCAGGTAAAACATTTTTCACAGTTTTTACTAAATATGCAGGATTTGGTTGTTGATACAAGGCTATAGAACATGTTATATCATTATTTAATACACATCCCTTTTGGTTTCATGATACAGTGCCTTACCTCCAACACGAGCGACTGGAACTGAAGCAACTATTGAGGTTGTGTTCAATAGGACTACTCCTATTGCAGATCTCCCACAGAATAATGTCATTGCTGAAGTCTTAGAAAAAGCTGTGACTAATACAAACAATACCTTCAATGTGAGCATAAATCCAGCCTCAGTCCATTTACTAGGTAAGTAAACAAATGTTTCACTATCATTATGTAAAACATTTAGATTAACGAGCTGCTAATGCTTTGTTATTAAATTCGGCAACAATATGATGTTGTGACACAAGAAATTGAAGTATAGACAGGAAGATTCATAAAGACAACTTCCGTGTTGTACAGTTCAAACTACGGAGGATGAGCTATTCTCTATGCTACCTTGTTTACAGTCAGAATCATTTTAGGTTGTATTTTGTGGTTGTAGTTTTTTAAGCCTTTTATAATGGTTAAGAAATTAATTTTTTGACTTGGGCAACAATACTTATTTACATATTCTTAAAATATTTGTTTTTACAGAAGGTCCAATTCCAGCTACAACCACAGCACCTACAACTGCGGCACCTACGACTGCAACAGCTACATCTACCTCACTAACAACTGGCATATCTACTACTGCTTCACCTACAACAGCAGCACCTATCACTGCTGCACCTACAACTGCAGCACCTACAACAGCAAGGGTGTCTTTCAGATCTGTTCAAAGCACATTTACAAATGACTTGCTTAATCCATCATCTACAGCTTTTAAAAATCGGGCTGCAATGATAAAGGGACAGGTAAGAACACTCACTCGGCAGTCTACATATAAAAAGGTCACTTATTCAAATTTCCAAAATGAATTGATGACAGAGGCATCAAGGGGAATGTTAAAACAGATTAAACTACACCTCGCTCCAGCTTACTGTACAACTTATCTCTTATACACACATTTCAAGGTTCCAATGCAAGAGTAAAAAGTCTTTAAATTCAACTTCTTTTCTCTTTATGCAGCTTGAACCTGTTTTCCTTAGGACATTCCCTTCCTCCTTCAAGTCCTTGGAAGTGGTTTCATTCAGGTAATTTGTTAAGATGTATCTTGTTACAATTTAAGAATAGTGGACTTTATCTGATATTTTAAACAATAATTTTGTTTATCTTTCTGCAGGAGTGGATCAGTCATCAACACCATTGACCTTAACTTTGTAGGCCCATTTGCTCCTAATAACACTCAGATTGCAAACACTTTGATCAACGCAGCTTCAAGCGTCAGTGGCTTCGACATTGAAGGCAGCTCCATCAACGTGAATGGCATCTGTAAGCAATATTGAGTGCTACTTGATCAAGATTAAGGTCAAAGTTGCACAACTGATTGTTAAACTAATGTTTCATTTCCATTTTCCTCATTTACAGCGTCAAGTGGAGTAAGCCAGAAGATGAGTCTCGTCACCGCATCCTGCCTTGTACTGTTGTCATGGCTACTGTCAAGCCAACAATAGCATCCGTGCTGATTCTTGAATGTCTGAAGTCTTTAACAGCTTCAGATGAACCTGCTGTCAAATTCAACTTTTAAGCACCTGGTCAATGGAACCATTACTAGAATAGTAAGCCACATAATATAACATTAGGCTCTGGACTGTCAGAAAATAATTGCACTATTAATATACAAATAAATGATTTAGTCTTTACTGAGCACTGTCCTATAGCAATATTTAACTTAGTTACAGTTTTATTGACAGAAAGTAACACCATAAAATTACTTTCATTATGTTCTGAATGAAGTTTTATCAAAGGTCATGATGTACATGCCATGGTATACATTATTTATATAAAAGAAAAGTGTATATATATGTGCCAAAATAATACACAGTCAATATTCTTATTTATTCAAAGTTTATTTATGTAATCAATCAAAGCTGTATTCTGTGATATTTCCAAAAGCTTGTACAATTTCTGTGAAAACTTTACACTGAGCTGCTGTGCCTTTGTGAAATTTTGCTACTCCTATACTTGCAAGTATAAATAAATTACAAAGACCAAACTTGGTTTACTTTCTTTATTTGTTTCACTCTCCTTTTTTGAAAACCACTCCTGCTGGTTGTATTATTTTGCAACAACATCATTTCATTGCAAATGGGCATAGGTGACGAATGCATAGCCTGCTTATCTGTCCATTCATCATTAAAGCTGGGCTTTTCCACGTCAACTTTTCGCTTCAGCGTCTTTGACAGTGACATTCTTACCTGACAACAGCTGTTTCTTTCTGCATTTTCCACCAATCAGGACGCTGCATACTACAACCATGTTTCCCAATCACAGACTTTAACCATCACTCCTCAGTGAACTGCCTCCTAGTCTGAGATCTTTTTCTAGTTAAAGAGCCAGTTATCATTATGGAGTTTCCATGTTTTTTAGGAGTTTACTCACACGTAAAAAAAACAAAAATATATATATAGCATTTCGAACAAAAATAGGCGTATTAGGAAGTCCGGCCCCCGGAGTGTCTGCTTAGAAAAATTCTGGCCCTTGGAAAAATGTAGTTGATGACCCCTGATTTAGAAGATGTCAGTGTAGAAGCCAGTGAAAATGATCTTCGTGATTTAGAAAAACAGCTTGAGCACAACTTAGCATCTCTTCTGTTAAAGATGCAAACTGTCCTGCACATACCAGAGAGTGCTGTGCAAGAAGTAATACAACAGCTTTGTCAAATCAATAAGCTGTCACAGCCACTTCTGCATAACAGAGTGAGGTCTGTACTAAAGAAATATTATGTTGACATTAATGAAACAGTTGTGAGAGAGGTTACCAGTGTTGTGTCAGAAAGTAACATAATTGCATTTTGTGCCAAAGATGGATCCCTAGGAACTGCTAAAAGGAGAGCGGCCTATGTACGTAGAGAGTTTCCACTGGTGAACCCCATTGAATATTGTGTGGAAAAAGGCAACAAAACACTTGCATATGTCCCTATTGTTCCCATGCTCCAGAAAATGCTGAACAAAACTGACAGATGAAGCCATGTCAGCAAAAGTCCATGTCCCACAGGAATATAGATCATATGTAGATGGGCAGTGCTTTAATGAAAACTCTCTTCTTGCAAGGGACGAGTTCACAATTGCTCTTGGACTTTACATTGATGACTTTGAAGTAGCCAATCCTCTAGGAACATCAAAGCTGATTCATAAAATGTGTGCCATATACTGGGTCATTGCCAACATACCTGCAAAATATAGGTCAATTCTTAACTCAATCCAACTTGCACTACTGTGCAATACCTCAACAGTCAAAGAGTGTGGTTACGCTAAAGTTCTGCAACCTCTTATCTATGATCTAAAGTCATTGGAGCAAAATGGTGTTGACTTGGAACAACTAGGTGAGAGTGTGAAAGGCACAGTCTTACATGTTGCTGCTGATAATCTTGGTGCCCACTCCCTTGCAGGATTCCTGGAGAGCTTCACTGTTGACAAGTTCTGCAGATTCTGTTCAGCAAGCAGTATTGACACACAACACCAAGAGGTATGTTCTGGTTTCTTTAAACTCAGAGACAAAGACTCCCATGATAAGCAGGTGCAGGAGGTGAGAAAGGACCCAGCATTGAGTCGGACTTATGGTGTGAAAAGAGCATGTCCTTTAACTGAGAATCTTGAGCACTTTCATGCAGTCACTGGTTACCCTCCTGACATCTTGCATGATATATTGGAAGGCATTGTTCCAACTGAGTTGTCCCTTTGTCTTAAAGACCTGATAGACAAGGGGTATTTCACACTAGAAATGTTAAATCAAGCCATCAAGTACTTTAACTACACATTTACTGACAAAACAGACCGACCTCAGATTATTGGAAAGGGATTTTCTGCCAAAAGGACTATTGGTGGAAATGCCCATGAGAATTGGTGTCTCATAAGGCTCCTTCCTTTTATTATTGGTCACTGTGTCCCTGAGGGTGACAACACTTGGGAAATTGTCATGCTTCTCAAAGATGTGGTTGAGCTAGCTGTTGCACCAAGACATACTGAGGAGACACTGCATTTCCTGGACTGTAAAATAGCAGAGCACAGACAGCTGCTGCTGTCAACATTTCCAGATTTTCGTTTAAGGCCAAAGCATCACTTTGTGGAACATTACCCTCAGCTTGTAAGGAAATTTGGTCCCCTGTCTGATGTTTGGACAATGCGCTTTGAGGGGAAGCACAAGTTCTTTAAAAAGGCAATTCGCAATGTGCAAAACTTCAAAAATGTTGCCATGACACTTGCTACCAAACACCAGAAAGCAGTCAGTTACCACCTTGACTGTAGCTCTTTTTTCAGACCATCAGTTGAGATGACAAAGGTTACCCCAGTTTTGCTTGCCTCTTTCCCTTTGAATGTTCAGAGAGTAATCGCGCAAAACATTACAAAGCCTGGGTCGGTTCTTAATGCGTCATCTGTCTGTGTAGATGGAATCAAATATCATCCAGGCATGATACTCTCTACTGGCTCATGCTCAGGTCTCCCTGAATTTGCCCAGATTGAAAAGATTGTGGCTGTTAACACAGAAATTATGTTTGTTTGCCACAAAATGACAGCATGGTAATGTGAGCATTTAAAATCTTACCAACTTGTCTGTAATGAGGTCCCCTCTTTGGTTGTGGTTCAGATGTCATACTTGAATGATGTCTTCCCATTATAAGCACATAGGGTACAAGGAGAACTTATGGTAACACTGAGACGATATGTTATTTGCTAAATACCTGTCATTTATCATGTTTTCCCAGATGGCTGAGCAACAGAATATAACCATGAGGGTTATTGTCTCCGAGGGAGATACAGTATAAGAAAGATGACGACAAAACGACCTGACACACTTGACGATTTGATTGGCTAGCACTCTCCAAGCGAACTATAGTTTCACCTTACAGTACCAAGATCCTGAATTTAACAATGAACTGTGTAACCTCACCAATCTGGAAGGGGACGTATCCTTCTGATGTTATGCAGCATGTATCTACACGATCGAGTAGTTGCAGTAATGTTGGAGTGAAGGAGAGTTGGTCGTCGAGTGACCTTATAAGTCAATATAAAATGCTTTATGCGTTATGATTATTGTTATAAAGCATTATGATTATTTATGAGTGCTTATAACTATATATTGCTATAAACAGATTATAAACTCATTATAAATGTGTTTACTCCTTAAAAAGAAATAATATTACCTTATTAATTACTTAGTGTGTGTCCACTGAGAGTTATTGCCACTGGACACTGATCCAAAGATCGCTTAGGCCTGTCAAATGAGATGCAATCTGTTATGAATGTTAATAATTAAGAAAGAACCCGTTAGTCCGACATGAGTTTAACCTGCTTCTTTATTGACGAGCGTATGACCCTCTTTAGTTTGGGTAAGGCAGTCATGTTTAAAAAGCTCAGCTCTATTAAGAAAGCAAGCAAAGTTGTCCACACAACTGATGTTCATACAGTAGTGTTACAGTAGGCTTTCTGCCAGATATGGAGCTTGAACGTGGAACTTCACGTTACCAAAGCAGGGAGGGGAGAAGGGACCGGAAATTACGTATTGTTTGCCTGTTGCTTTCAGTGTTTGCAGGAGGAGGGTAAAGTCTCGCTACATTTTCTCAGACTGTTGACATTTTATGTCATGAAGACCTAATTGTACAACCAGCGATGAGATGCCTGAAAGATCTTGAACGCATGTTGGAATTGCATTATTGATGAACAGCACTGGCAAGTAGAGAAATTATGCCCGAGGAAGCGACACATGGTCCACAGATCACCCTACCACAGGAACAGAGAGAGGGAGCGAAGTTCAGCTAGTGAGGTGGCGCGTGGGACGAGGGGAACGCACAGGTGTGATCGATGAGATGGTGGTGGAGAATCAGAAACTCATGCAAGCTAAGGACATCCTACCGATTCCCCAGGTGGATATCCTTGGCCATTTCCGGTTATGAAGTGGAGGAGAGTTGACCGGTGGGATTTTGGATTTAGCACCGAGCTGGAACCAGGGATCCTCAGGGACAGCTGCCGGAGCAGCAGCTGGTAGAGTGGAGACAGCAGCCAGGGAGTTGATGGAATTGGCGGCGCCAGAGACCTGGGCAGTGGCAGTGACAAGCAGGGCTTCAGGAGTGATAACCGGAGGAGGGAGATTCGGCAGCGGACAGGAAGTGGAGGCACAGGTTAAAGTGTGGATATTCTACATTCCGACTCTACTTTCCTTGGGCAAGACACTGAACACCGAATTGCACCTGATGCTGTGCCTGTGTCAATGTTTATCTAATGAGCAGTTGGCACCTTGTATGGCAGCCTCGGCCACAGTGTTTGAATGTGTGTGAATGGTGAATGGTTCCTGTACTATGTAAAAGCGCTTTGAGTAGTTGTTAAGACTAAAAAAGCGCTATATAAATACAGTCCATTAATTGTTGTGGCTGGGAAGTATAAAGAAAAAAAGGAAAGAAACGAGGCCAGCGCAGTGTCTTAAAGTGCAGTAACAGGTTTAGGACAAGCGGTGGGAAGAAGCTGCAGACAGGGAGGTCACTGGCACTTATACACAGGGGCTCCTACCACAAAGACTGCACTGTTGGTAACGTTTTAGCAAGGTTGACTTACAGGAAAGACGCCAAGCAGCGAAACTTACCATCACGGGCCCAACAAGTAGGCCTGATGCGGAGGTAAGGCTTCAGACGGGATATAACGTTGTCCAAGTCATAGCAAAACAACTTGGACAACAGGCGGGAGCAGGTAGAAGCAGGAGCAGGAAGTGGTTTCAAACTTCACAACTCTGCTCAAAACCTTCCACCCAATCAAAACATTTCAGCGAAACAAGAATCTGAAAAAGTGCGTCGTTAAAAATACGGTTACAAAACGAAAACTGGATAAAAGTCGACTCAAAGGAACGTCTGTGTAACTTCCATATAACCACGTCCTGCATGCGCAAACTCAGATGACAGTAAACAGAGAGAACAGAAGTTACTATTAGCCTCAGATTAAAGGACAGTGGCAAGCTAGGAGTTTCAAACATCATTACCTTCTCCGATGAGGTGCTGGATACAGCTTCCACAGCTATGAGGAACAGAATGGTAGAGATGCAGATAAGAGTGGTTGAAGGCAGCAGGACATTGAACAGAGAAACAAAATATACTTTTTGTTAGTGTTGGTAATAATAGACAGCAATGTCATTGGAATCACTTTCTGAAACAGCTTAGACTCAAACTAATTACTGAATGCAGAAATCAATACATCAGCCAAGTTAAAGTTTTCTATTCAATTCAATTGTACTTATAGTGTTAAATCACAACTGGAGTTATGTCAGGACACTTTACAGATAGAGTAGGCCTAGACCACACTCTATAATTTACAAAGACCCAACAATTCCCCTCCCCAAAAGCAAGCATTTGGTGCGACATTGGCGAGGAAAAACTTCCTTTTTAAGGCAGAAAGCTCGGACAGACCCAGGCTCTTGGTAGGGGGCCATCTGCCGCTGCCAGTTGGGACAAAGAGACACTGATTGATATATGATTATGATATGATTCATAATAATTATAGTAGTTGGTATGAGGAACACTAGCAATTATTGTACCAATAAATATAATAGAACTATGACTTGAAATAATAGTAATAGCAGCTCAGGGTGTAGCAGGGTGTCGAGCTGGACCACGGCAGCAGCTGCAAAAAACAATCCAGGTGCCACTCAGATCCAGGGCGTAGCAGGGCGTTGAGCAGGACCAGAGCAGCAGCTGCAACCACGATTTAGGTGCCACCCCAATCCAAGGAAAACTGTGAGGCGGGAAAACATAAGGACTCTGGAAATAAGCTCCCCGGAGCTAAGCATCACTAGGACATGAATGCACACAGATGGAAAGAGAGAGGAGAGAGGAGCTTAGTATGTCAAAGGAAGTCCCTCGGCAGTCTAAAGTTTTCAGTAGGTGTACAAACCTGATCATGTTGTACTATTAGGTCAATGCTGACTCCATTCCCCCTGGGCAGGTGTTTTGTCTGGGAGGTGCGTTCACCCTGATATGTTTCCTACATCAAGGTTAAAGAGTCTGTCCTGGACACCAGGTGTCTTGGCAGGATATGGCAGGCTTCTTTAGCAGTCTTTTAAGGTATTTACGACTAATATCTCAAAAATAATTGTATAATTATAATAATAAAGTGTCATGTTGTCAATGGGATAGACACTTAGAGTCAGAGGTCATCTTGGTAATGGTCCTTTTTCTTTTTCTTGTATTTTTGTACAGAGTTTTTAAATATATTTGGGTGCACCCTGAAATGGTTCCTGGGTCTGGGACCAACATCAAGGATAGCCTTGGATAGCAGGTTTCTTGGCAGGATAGGGCAGGCTTCTGGTTGGAGAGAAATCACAGCCAAGAAAGGTCGGAGCTAGGGCTTCACGATATGACCTAAAATCTAAATCACCATTAATTGCACATTTTACCTCGATAATGATAAATGAACAATAATTTAAAAAAAATGTGATTTGACGACAGACACTGCGTTTTTTTGTATAACATTTAAAAAAACGTCTTTTGCATGATAAAAATATAAATAGGTTATACAATATATTTCTTAACTGCTAATTAACTTGTTATTCCTACTTTTGAACCAGCAAGTTGTGTTTTAAGTTACTCTTTTTTCTGCTTGTGGAGAGCTACGTGACACATGAAACTATATTAATGAGGACCGGCGAGTTAAACCGGCCGTCCGAGAGTATACCAGACAGACACACAGCTGACAACCTGCAGGTGGAGGCGCTGGAGACAGACTTGGACATACATGCCGCGGGCGTGTCGGTCCCGCAAGCGGTTATATATATTATACAATTATTTTTATACAACAATCGTGATTCGGATGAGGAAAAATATGAGTCGACAGGAGAGTGAGCGTGAGAAACCCATAATAATAAACTTTATTTGCAGAACACCTATACAAGGAACAGCCTACATCCCAGTGCTTTATAGTAACAAAATTACATGAATAGACATAATGGTGCAAAATATGATGGGGGAAATGGTGATGAAGTCATATTTCCACATCTAAGAGCCAGCATGCAAAAACAGGAAGAGTATGCGCGGGGCGAAGTTTCCAGATGCGCTTTCAGTAGTCCACCTTTGGAACAGTATTGTTTCACCAGCAGACCCATGTCAACAACATCCACCTTCACATGATTATGCAGCAGAGTGAGGGCTGTCGGATTCTCCTTGCCCTGCGGTTGTCTTTTCCTAATAATTTTTGAATTCTCCTTCACATCTTTCCTTAACCTCATGACGTTTACCCCCGGGGTTAAGGAAAAGTGGTTGAACTGGAGAACAATCAGTGGTGTAGTCTATGTGATACGCAGGTATACGCAGTATACCCACTAAGAAAGCTCCAGGATTTCCACATACCCACTTAAAAATGCCCAATGACATGCAACAACATACTTTCCATTATATTTTTGATATCATTTGAATTGTCATCTGTGTTTTTCATCCTAACATAGGCTAAATAAAGGTATTCCCACCGTAAATTGGTAAATAAAAGTGTATCTGAATACAGGAAATGAAGTCATTGATGCTCAAAACTTCCCTGGGGAGGACAGCCAGATCCGCCACTATGATACGGCCCCCCTCCCCCAAAAGCAGATTCTGGCCAATATATATATATATATATATATATATATATATATACTTTACAATATACCCACTACAATACATTAGACTACACCACTGAGAACAATCCATAGTTGAACAGCAGCTCATCATACACCTGGATGTCCTTGGTTGCGAGGAAAAGAATCACATCCTTTTCCTATACAAGATGCCGCTGTGGATAGTAGCCTCTGTACTTCGCTCTCTAGTGCTTTATTTGTTTTTGTGCGTTTATTACACTTTCTGTGGTCTTTCACCAATAACTTTTACCAGAGAGGAACTCTTAAACATCAGGCAAACCTCTTCAGGAACTTGTTCTCTGGTTTTCACAAACCCAGCAAGTGTTACCGAAATCCTGGTTGGAGGCACCGCGGTTCTCCGTGGAATCTGCCAGAAATGCAGACGGGGGAAATGAGCGGGAGTGCTGGTGAAATTAAGGAAGCGGGGACTACGCACCTCGCTTCCAGCCATTCACCTGGCAAACGTCCGGTCCCTGGCAAACAAGATGGATGCGCTCCTGCTTCTCAATCACAACAACTCAGACTTTCACAGATCCGCCGCTTTTTGCTTCACGGAAACCTGGCTCTGTGAACGCATCCCGGACAGTGCTCTTCAGCTGCCTCCAACTCATCCGGGCGGACCGCAACACAGAGCTCTCGGGGAAAACGAAAGGCGGAGGAATCTGCTTCTATTTAAATGAAGGTTGGTGTACGGATGCTACAGTGCTGAAAAAGACGTGCAGTCCTCACTTAGAGACTCTCTTTATAAACTGTAAGCCCTACTATTCTCCGCGGGAGTTTTCCTCGTTTGTTATGGTCGGTGTTTACATTCCACCTCAAGACTGCGTAGCAGACGCGCTACAACAGCTAGCCGACCAGATAACAGATACAGAGAAAAAACACCCGGACTCTCTCGTCATTACTGTTGGGGATTTTAACAGCGCCAAACTCAATCAGGAACTCCCTAAATACAGACAGCATATCAAGATTCCCACCAGGGACAAAAACACACTAGACCACTGTTACACTGTTTTAAAGGATGCCTATCATGCCGTTCCCCGGGCAGCTCTAGGGTTCTCCGACCACTGTTTGCTTCATCTCATCCCTAACTACAAGCAAAAACTAAAACTAAACTAAAAACTTCCAAACCTGTGGCAAAGACTGTAAAGAAATGGACAAGGGAATCTAAGCTGGAGTTGCAGGCTTGCTTTGACTGCACCGACTGGAGCGTTTTTGAAGCTGCAGCTACAGACCTCAATGACCTCACTGACACTGTAACATCTTACATCAGTTTTTGCGAGGACAACTGTGTGCAAACCAAGACCTGCACATACAACAACAGCAAACCTTGGTTCACTCCTAATCTTAGGAAACTGCGTCAAGCCAAAGAGGAGGCCTACAGGAGTGGGGACCGGGACCTATATAAGCAGGCCAGGAACAAGCTGACAAAGGAGATCATGGTAGCCAAAAGAAGCTACAGTGAAAACTTAAAGACAGCCTCTCAACCAATGACCCTGCATCAGTTTGGAGAGGCCTGCAGAAGATCACAGATTACAAGAGACCATCCCCCCACCCTGCAGAAAATCCCAGACTGGCTGACGACCTGAACAACTTTTACTGCAGGTTTGAAAAGCACCTATTATCACACCCTTCACACACAAAAGGTTTTCCCTCAACAACCATCCCCCTCCCCCCACCTGCGCTAACAATCCGCAAGAAGGATGTGTGCCTGCTCTTTCAGAAGCAGAAGATCAAGAAGGCTCCAGGACCTGATGGTGTGTCCCCCTCTTGTCTGCGAGTCTGTGCTGAACAGCTGGTGCCAATCTTCACGCAGATCTTTAACCGGTCCCTGGAGCTGTGTGAAGTGCCCTCCTGCTTCAAATGCTCCACCATCATCCCAGTCCCCAAAAAACCCTCCATCGCAGGATTAAATGACTACAGCCTTGTCGCCCTAACGTCTGTGGTCATGAAATCCTTTGAAAAACTGGTGTTGAGCCACCTGAAGGACATCACAGGACCCCTGCTGGACTCCCTGCAGTTTGCCTACAGGGCAACCAGGTCGGCTTATGATTCTGTCAACATGGGACTGCAATACCTCCTGCACCACCTTGACTCCCCAGGGACGTATGCCAGGATCCTGTTTGTGGACTTCAGCTCGGCGTTCAACACCATCATCCCTGAACTCCTACATCAGAAGCTCACCCAGTTCTCAGTGCCTGCCGCCACCTGTCACTGGATCATCAGCTTCCTGATTGACAGGCAGCAGCATGTCAGACTGGGGAGCATCTCATCCAAAACCCGGTCCATCAGCACTGGCGCCCCACAGGGGTATGTCCTCTCCCCACTGTTCTTCTCCCTCTACACCAATAATTGCACCTAAAAGAACCCGTCTGTAAAACTCCTGAAGTTTGCAGATGACACCACTGTCATTGGTTTGATCCAGGATGGTGATGAGTCTGCTTACAGACAGGAGGTGGAACAGCTGGTCCAATGGTGCAGTCAGAACCACCTGGAGTTAAACCCCAAGAAGACGACAGTGGACTTCAGGAGAAGTCCCCCCCACTCCCTCCCCTCACCATCGAGAACGACACAGTGGCCACTGTGGATTCCTTTAGGTTCCTGGGATCAACCATTTCACAGGACCTAAAATGGTCTCCCCACATTGCCTCTGAGGAAGTTTAATCTGCCTAAGGAGCTCCTGACCACTTTCTACTCAGCCATCATCCAGTCTGTCATCTGCACCTCCATCACTGTCTGGTTTGGTTCAGCCACCAAACGGGATAGGGCCAGACTGCAACGGACAATTAGGGATGCAGAGAGGATCATTGGAACTGACCTTCCCTCCATCCAGGACCTGTACCGGTCCAGGGTTCGGAAAAGGGCAGCAAAAATCTCTGCAGACCCTCACATCCTGGTCACAAACTGTTCAACCTCCTTCGCTCTGGTAGGCGATACAGGGCACTGTTCGCCAAAACCAGCCGACACAGAGACAGTTTCTTTCCCCATGCGGTCACTCTGTTGAACACTCAGAAATAGCCCCCACCCTCACACTGAACAAAGTCAACCACCACTGTTCTGCTCAACTTCCTCTTGTCTATTTCAATCCTATAATTACAATATTGTTATTAATATATTACCATTACATTAAATTACATGTCGTTTAGCTGACGCTTTTATCCAAAGCGACTTACAATTAAGTGCTTTCAACTGTGAAGGTTCAAACTCCAGACCACAAGTAGTAAGTGCAAATACAGTAGCTTTAAATAGGCAAAGCTACAAAGAGACATGAAAGTGCAGGTTCGAAAGTGCATGTTCAAGAATTTTTTTTTTTTTTTTTTTTTTTTTTTTTTATCCGAGGTGTAGTCGGAAGAGATGTGTTTTTAGCATTCGGCGGAAGATGTGTAGGCTTTCGGCCATCCTGATATCAATGGGGAGCTCGTTCCACCATTTGGGAGCCAGGACAGTGAACAATCGGGATTTCGTTGAGTGATTAGTTCTCCCTTGCTGTGAGGGGGCAGCCAGCAGTTCGGCTGATGCAGAACGAAGTGGGCAGGTTGGGGTATATGGTTTGACCACGTCCTGGATGTAAGCGGGTGCTGATCCGTTCGTGGCCCTGTACGTAAGTACTAGTGTCTTGAAGCGGATGCGGGCCGCAATTGGTAACCAGTGAAGAGAGCGGAGGAGCGGTGTAGTGTGAGAGAACTTGGGGAGGTTGAAGACAAGTCGAGCCGCTGCATTCTGAATGAGCTGCAGGGGTCGGATGGCACATGCAGGCAGGCCAATCAGGAGGGAGTTGCAGTAGTCTAGACGTGAGATGACTAGAGCCTGAACCAGAACCTGAGCCACCTTCTGCGTTAGAAGGGGACGTATCCTTCTGATGTTATGCAGCATGTATCTACACGATCAGGTGGTTGCAGCAATGTTAGCAGTGAAGGAGAGTTGGTCGTCAAGTGCTACACCCAGGTTTCTAGCAGTCTTGGTGGGGACTACTATAGAGTTGTCAATCGTTATAGTCAGGTCTTGGGTAGGAGAGCCCTTCCCTGGAAGGAAAAGGAGCTCAGTCGAGGTTGAGTTTCAGATGGTGTGTGGACATCCAAGAAGAAATGTCAGTCAGACAGGCCGAGATACGTGCTGCTACCAGTCGAGTGTTGGTTTTTTGAGCAGTGGGGTCACTCTTGCCTCTTTGAGAGCATCGGGGAAACAGCCAGTTGACAAGGAGATGTTAATGAGATGGGTGAGGAAAGGAAGGAGGTCCGGAGCAATGGACTGGAGAAGGTGAGAAGGGATAGGATCCAGGGGGCAGGTGGTTGGGCGGGCAGAGGTAATCAAAGTAAGAATTTGGTTTGGAGATAAAGGGGTGAAAGAGGAAAGAGTACTGGATGTGATGGATGGTAAGGTGATTTTAGAAGGTGTGGTTGAGAATGAAGAGCGTATGTCATCTATCTTTTTTACAAAGTAGTTGACAAAGTGGGTTGGTAGGAGGGAGGAGGGAGGAGGTGGACTGGGGGAATCTAGGAGGTTAGAGAAGATGGAAAAAAGTTTTTGGGGGTTCGAGAAAGAGGATTCAATTTTGGTTTGATAAAAAGAGCTTTTAGCTGCAGAAATAGAGGCAGCGAAGGAGGAAAGAAGAGACTGATAGGTAAGCAGATCATCTGGGTGTTTAGATTTCTGCCATTTCCTTTCCGCTGTCCGTATAGTTGATCTTTCAGCACGTACTGAGTCAGATAACCACGGCGCTGGGGAGGATTTGCGAGCCTGTCGTGAAGTAAGAGGGCAGAGAGAGTCGAGAGAGGAGGATAGAGTAGAGAGGAGAGTGTCTGTGGCAGCGTTGGGAGGCATGAGTAAGAAAGAGTCGGATGGAGGGAGGGTTGATAAAGTACATGCCGTCGGAGAAGAAGGAGAGAGTGAACGAATATTACAGCGGACAGCTATGGTGTCTCTTGAGATATGGTTGTGAGCTTGGGAGAGAGTAAGAGATGAAGAAATGGTCTGAGGTATGGAGTGGAGTAACAGTGAGGTTGGCTGTAGAGCAGTTTCTGGTGAATATGAGATCTAAGTGGTTGCCAGCTTTGTGAGTGGGTGGTGAAGGAGAGAGTGAGAGGGCAAAAGAAGAGAGAAGGTGAGAAAAGGCAGCTGACTTCTCTGTCTGGATGTTGAAGTCGCCCAGAAGTACCAGCGGAGGGCCAGTTTCAGGGATGTTTGAAAGAAGGACATCCAGCTCCTCCAAAAACTCTCCCAGAGGACCTGGTGGGCGGTAGATAACAATGATGACTAGTTGTACCGGATGGGTTATGGTGACAGCATGAAGTTCAAAAGATTGTGGAGTGAACTGTGGCAGTGGGTAGAGAGAAAATCTCCAGTTGGGGTTAATGAGTAGGCCTGTCCCCCCACCTCTACCAGTGGGTCTTGGTGTGTGGGTGAAAGAGTAGGCAGAAGAAAGGGCAGCAGGGGTGGATGTGTTGGGCGGTGTAATCCAGGTCTCAGTGAGGGCAAGGAAGTCAAGGGATTTCAGGCTGGCAAAGCCAGAGATGAACTCAGTCTTGCGAGTGGCAGACTGGCAGTTCCACAGGCCACCTGCAACAAGGTGTTGAATGTGTGTAGAACGGGTGGGATAGGTAAGAGAGGTGGGGTTGCGGAAATGTTGCGAGCTAATGCGTGGTTTGTAGTATCTCCGAGAGGAAACACGGACAGGAATGGAGAAGCAGCACATTTCCGGATGAAGACACCGAGCAGTTAAGTGAGATAAAGATAAGATAAAGATAAGGTTAAGCCCACTTAGCCTCCCACGAAGACTCCTGCGTAGACTCCTTTGTCTTTGTCCTCCGAGTCTTCGTCCGATGAGGCTGCCGCTTCACGCAAATGCCAACATTAAATACAAGGAGGTGATTGGTGTTGGCTACAGGTGGGGAGGCCACACCCTGGCTAATTAGTCAAAAGCACCTGAGAGTCGTTAACCTCCACTCCCCAAATTCACACTAACTAGTTTCACTTTAAGAAAATCCTCTAAATTATGCCTAACAACACAACCAATCCAGCAAAGAACACACAGCAGCAGTAGAAAGTAGAAAAGTACAAGAAGCAGCAAAAACCCAAATAAACTATGTACTTAACTTAATATCTAGCAGTCCAGTAGTCAGTTCCTTCAGAAATCAAATGCACTCAGTCTTTTGGTCTGTTTCTAGCTTACTTTTGTAGCTTACACGCAGCACACTTGGGAAAGGTCAACAATCCACTTGTAACTCTTATTAATAATATGTTCATAAATTACCGTGCACATATGTTCATACAATGAATATACGGACATAAATACACAATATTTGTACTCCGTGCTGCACTCAGCAACTCACTTTAGGTACGTCTCTCATAACTGACAATGAATACACAACAGCCAGTGGCATTTAACTACTGCAGAGAGAGGGCGCCCTTGAGCCAATAATTCTACATTGATATTAAATAACAATAATGGCAAGTGGAATGGCATAATATATAAACCCTGTTACACAGGCAATGCCCCTTTTCCCACTCGGCACACGTCTGCAGAAGTATGCTGTCAAGGAGAAAAGATTTTGTAAATGAACTATAACTGACACAATTAGCATTCTTACTTGACAAAGGAGATTAAATATGTAAAAAAAAAATCACAGAGAATATGCTTCACACACATCTGCATCTTCAGCCAGCGTTCGTAAAGCTGCCGCTGATGATTAGGTGACAACTTGTCCCGCACCTTCCTACTTGGGACCTTTCCATCCAACGTGACTGGGTGCGTTTTCAACAGTTCATCAAAAGCTGCCTGACGACCATCTTCACATTGCTAAACCTTCTGGCATGATCCGAGGTTAGATTACAGGTTGCATGACTGGTCCCCTCATTTGCAGACTCAGAACTACTCCTGGATGGCTGTGCGGTTGTGCTGGTAGAAGGGGTCAACACAACGTTGGCATTAGGCAGTGGGAGAGGGACACCAATCACTGCCAGATGGCGGCGGTGCAGCTCCGCAACAATCCTGCTGAGTGGATTTGCATCACCCATAATTTGTTGAATCAGTGTGTATTGAAACACACGGCCAGACACCAAAAGGTCATGAGCCTCTTTCTTTGCCTTCGACACCTCCGCCTCAATGACTTCAGGTGTGCTGTTTTTCATGCAAACTCTGCACAGATGGATTGACAGGGATTCCTGGGTCCTCATTAAGGCATGGATACCCGACCCGAGCCCGACGGGTCCCAACGGTACCCGACAGGCCGGGCCGGGTTCGGACAGATATTTAGAACTGATGGTCGGGTTCGGGTCAGGCTCGGTCACATCAGCGTGATAAGGCATTTGTTGTAAAATGGTGCTGCGGCTCCTTTAAGAGAGCTCAGTGTGTGTGTAAAATGGGCAGAAGAGAGATAGAGAAAGAGGAAGCAGACGTGTAGATGTGACCGGAGCAGAGTTGGTGGAATAAGTTTAAGTTTTGTACACAGTGTGTGCGGTGTCCGAGATAAACCCCAGACTGAAAGCCAAGTTCATTCATCTGCTCACCAGAAACGGGATTTTAACCCCGACGTTATATAACGTCAGCCCTGGAGGTAACGAGTCTCCCCTGGTTTTCTGATCACGGTCGGAATCGAAGCAAGCAGGAAAGGTTAACACATTGAACATTTGAAATTAAACAGCTTATTAACGTGCGCTTGTTCCCCCGTGTGCGCTGATGCGCTCATCTGTTGACATTTCCGAATGCCTTCCAGTTGCTTAATAAAAGCTTTCCACACAAACAAACGTACATGTGTCATTAGTATGAGAAAAAAAATAGGTGTCGGGCTCGGGTCGGGCTCGGACATAAATATCATAATGCCTGATGGGCTCGGGCCGGGTTCGGTCACGGCTCTGTCGGGCTCGGGCCGGGTTCAGACGGAAAAATTCGGCCCGATTCAGGCTCTAGTCCTCATGCACACAGGACACAGCTGGTAGTGCCTGTTGGGTTTACTGGAAAGAAAAAAGAGACATATTTCACTTAACTTAAAGCTGTGAATATATACTGCACATTACATGTTGTAGTTCACTACATTGTGAGCTTCAAAACTCATCTTAACTTACACACTGGGAGCCATTTTTCAGGAAAGATCTTCAGTGAAGATCTGAATAGCTCCTCTGGAAGACTGGAACTCTAAATTCCAAAAATAAGTAGGTTTACCCAAACCAAAGGAGCTGATGCAGTGTTAGCAGGAATACAAGCTCTTTAGCAGTAGCAATTCAAATTGCTTTTTTTCCTTGCGGTAAGACAGCAGGATTCTCTCTTCTTTCTAGAATGATGTAGTATGATGATCTCTGATGAGCTTCTTAGGAGTCTCTAGAGGGAATCTGGGGTGAATTGAGTAGGTAGGTAGGCAGTAGATCTTGGATGTGTGGAGCTCTGATTGCCTCATCTTTTATGTCTGTCTGACAGTCCTGCCTACTCATACATTAGCATTTGTAGGCATGCACACCTGGGAGGGGGTGGAGGGGGTGTACTTTAAAAAAATGCATAAATGTATTTTCAATGAAGTTACAATGAAGTGAATTGTGCATTTTATCCTCAGAGTAACAAGGTTTACTCACGATAAGAGAGCCAACATTAGTGCTGAGGATTCCCAGACTGAGTAAAAGTGTGATGGAATGTAAGAGGAAGAAGACAAATTTGAATTTGTCTTGGTCCTTGGTTTTATTTGCAGTGATTTATTTCAGATTTGCCCACACCACTGGCTTCACCAGACTTGGTAAGAATTATGCAGTATACATTGTTCCATTAGATAAAGTCTGAAGTGGTCCATGAAATACAGTCTTTAAAAGTAATTCTTAACTATTTGTCTTCTATGTTTCAGGCCAAGGAAAGAGAGAAAATGGGGAAGGGAAGAAGAAGGAAAAGAAGATGAAAACTATACTACACTATCATTTTAGAGAGAGATGAGGATATTTGTATTATTATGTCATTGGTTAAAATATGTTTAGTTCATGGGTCACATTTCATTGTTCATTATAATGATTGTAAGAAATGTTTTCGGCACATCAAATAAAGACTTAGATAGTTTAACAGTCTGGTCATATTCAGAACAAACGTTGACTCAGTTTCTATCACACAAAGACAGAGATCGAAACATCATGAAAGAAGACCATGACTAACTCTTTCACATATATGGTTTGGTCATTAGCCAGTCATTAAGCAAAACAAAGGATTTGGCCAGCAGTTTGTGTGAAGCATTCAGACATTAATTACTCATGTACATGTCAGTGAGGAGAGCTAACTGGCCACTTGGCTGGCTTCATAACACATTTGTACACTTACAGGCTTCTTTGTAGAATAAATTGGCTTTCAGAAGGCCATCATTTGCACTCCTGTCCTGATGCTAAATTACAAGCGATACCAGAAAGTTATACACCAGATTACAGTTTATGATTTATGTTTGTTGGGAATGTCAAGACGTTTCTCTAAATATAACAAAGCCTAGCTAACAGCACCAAGTTCTTACTTTTGTATACATTTTTTATACAAATGCACTACCATACACTTGGTATTGTTCTTTACAGTGTTTGATTGCAGTGTCAGTGTTAGTAGAACTGGTTAAAGTTAAAGGAAGGTTTTCATCACGCCACGATTTGAAAAATTCCTAGTTTGATATTGTGAGCATACTGTAGCCTGGTCATGACACTCTTATATTAGGGTTATGGGTTCAACCCCATATTGTGTGAGAACTTTCAGTCTTTATGATAAATGAACAGTTGTACATAAAGTGGTAACATGCTAGGACATGTTATGTAGACTAAAGGGGAGGCACCAACCTTTATAATTTTAATTGCTAATTTCCATGTGTTGTCCCTGGGCATATACAGTGCACTACAATAATATAGAAATGATAATTCCACATAACACTAAAAGTGCATAGGCTTACTTCTTTTTTTAATTTAAACTGACTTAAACTAATGCACTAATAATAGTAGTAAAAGAAGGGATCGCGTTCCATTCTTTTGAATTAAGTAAGGGGTGTTTGAGCTAAACCATAAACAATAAAATTAAATAAGTTTTTTTTTTATTATTTTATTTTTCAATATTATTGCAATAGTTGTAACATTGTGAGGTTCTCTTGTCAGGAGATTGTTTAAATACAAAGTGGTTATATTGTTGTGGTTGTTATTTTGGAGCACTGCTGGTAGCCTCTGTGCTGGGGGTGTTGCATAAAACTAGCAAGAATGCATCGTCTCAAACTGTTAACAGCATTTTCTGTGCTTGTGAACTTGCGAGTTAATTCTTCCAAGAACAACCAGCAAGAACATCCTCCCCAAAAACACAAGTCCGTTCTTTGAATTCTTGAGATTGAGAAACAGCAAATATCTCGCAGCCAAAGCTTCATTCTGTCTTTGGTGTGTGACAATCATCTAGAGGTCCAGCACGCTACTGCATATGAAAGGGGAGTATAGTTAGACCAACAAGCACCAGCTGTGTCAATGAACTATCCCCACACCTCTCTCCCCTGCAGCTGACTGCAAACCACGCCCACCTCCACAAGGATAAATGCTCACTCCACAACCCGTTCTCATTCCGAACTCGTAAAATAAGGACGTTTGGACAGTGGCTGTCAGCGTCTGATGCGACGAAAAAGGCGTCTTTCAGCGTGTTTGTGTAACGCACCGGGGAGAGCAGCAGTTAGATAGGATTTAGTGAGTAGTATGTAAGGGTGAATTTTAATTTCATTTCATAATCAAACACAGGACTTTCACCCAGGAGAGCGGGGTTTGTGTCCTGCTTGTCACGCTTGCAATAGTCGTTTTTTTTCTTTCCTCCCGCGTGTCACAGAACTGTACGCCCACCCACGACCCTTTCCTAAACCCAACCGTCCTGTAGTTCCCGCATGTCACGGAATCGTAAGCCCACCCACGACCTTTTCCTTAACATAACTGCGTCAAAAGGGACGGCAATAGTCCCGACTAGAGGGCTGCATTGGGATTGGGTCCCGCCGGTCCCGCGGCACCCAACGCAAATCTCGCGGGAGCGGGCGGCTAAAAAAAACACTGCGGGATCGGGATGTAGCCTGGAACCCCCCCACGCCAGCAGAAACCATAGATATACATATATACTGACTGAGTATATACTGTATAGCAGAGGTGTGGACTCGAGTCATGTGACTTGGACTCGAGTCAGACTCGAGTCATGAATTTGATGACTTCAGACTCGACTCGACAAAATGTACAAAGACTTGCAACTCGACTTGGACTTTAACATCAATGACTCGTGACTTCACTTGGACTTGCACCTTTTGACTCGAGAAGACTTGCTACTTCCCATGAAAACTGGGGAAGAAAATGTTCACACAGCCGCGCCGCTCTCAGTTTATCTGCATCTGTGAAAAAAAATGTGCACCACCTGTATGCATGCAGAGAGCACGCACGCTGCCTGCACGACATCCAATCACTGTAGTCCCACGTTGTTTTGATTCGACAGCATCTAAGCAGGCACATTGCAAGACAACCAATGAAGCACAAGCAACAACGCGCCAGTTGTCAAAATGATACCGAAGATAGTTTCGTTTGGCTATAAAAATTACGAGGTAGTCGACAAAAAAAGAGTTGCAATTTGCAAAACATGCGGGTTACAAGATTACAGACGGAGCTGCCACAACGTCCAACTTTGTTCGACACCTGAAGTTGCACAAAGAAAGGTAAGTTTTGAACGAATGCTAAGCACCTTATCGGATGTATGTACCGTAACTTACTAGCTGCTGCATATTTACTGTATCAACGAGACAGTAAACACACGTCTCCCTTGCTGGTTCATGCTTACAAAAATAGGGATTTTTGAACCCTGATTATATGAGGTACATGAGTGTAGCACACTCAGATGGAAAACCTCGCCAACATCATGTCAACGTCCGTTTTAAAGTAACGTTACCATAACACAGTCACAGTAGATCCACCATTAGCCTTCCCCAGTGCTTAATTTGTAAAGTGGGAGGTCCCGGAGCGCAGAGGGGGGGTGGATCCGGCGACTCAAAACGGGGGTTGGAGGTAACGGAACCAAAACAAAAATTACACCTGCCTACGTATGCTTCTCTGACTCTGACTAAAAAAGCCTAAACAACGCTGTGTGTAGCTACATCAGGGCAATGCTTATTTTTATTTCAGAACGTGCACTGCATCGGTGTTAAATTAAGCCCTGGCCTTCCCTTTTCATATCAGGTTGTATTCGCTATAACTACCGCCTCGCTATACATTATCCCGCTTATTTCATGGCTACCTACCAAATAAATACTTTGACACAAAATATTGATTTAAAAAGGAGTTTATTGATTTAAAAACGATTGTATTGCTTCCGCTAAACCGAACTGCGTCCATAGCAACGCTCTGTTTTTCATGGCAACGGTCTGTTATCAAGAAATAACAGACCGCATTCTACATTGGAATTCAACCAAGCCATGTAATAAAATAAAATAATAACGATTACAGTAGTAATGTTCAGAGACGCAATAGATTATTATAGTGCAGTTCTTAACTAATGGGAATATTGTTTAGCTTATTTTTGGTTTAATTTGGTTTACTACCCCCCTAGCACCCCCTCGCAGCACCCAGGGGTCCCCGTCCCCACTTTGAAAACCACTGCTATAAAGCATATGACTTCAGTTTCTTGAGAGAAAGGGCTTTCTTATGACTTTTGAAGCAGTGAAAATATTCTTAATATTGCATACACTGAAACTGAAATGACTTGAAATGACTCGAAACGAAAATGGTAGGACTTTGGACTCGACTTGAGACTTGTTGGCTTTGACTTGTGACTCGACTCGGGACTTGCCTCATCTTTGACTCGACTTGACTCGGGACTCGAGGGCAAAGACTTGAGACTTACTTGTGACTTGCATAACAATGACTTTGTCCCACCTCTGCTGTATAGGCCATCTATGAGTAGACACCAGCGTGTCTGAGCCTCCCAGAACGGGGGAGCTCCGAGCCAAGGCTCCGTCCACCGTCATCCTCGGCCCCTTCCTCCCCCTCTCTCCCTCTCCTTCTGCTCCTTCCTCCCCCTCTCTCCCTCTCCTTCTGCTCCTTCCTCCCCGTCTAACAGCAGCAAGCACCTGCCTTCTTTGCCTTCATCTTCTCCCTATTAACCTATAAAATGACGTGTTTTCTCATGCGGGACGGGAGAAGACATAACATCAATGCATCTCTATTATTGTGCGGGCATATATTCTCAGAGTTTTGCGGGTGCGGGCGGGAGTGGACGTACACATTGCGGGAGCGGGCGGGAGTGTAACACACACGTTGCGGGTGCGGGCGGTAATGGTCAGAAATTCGCCGGGAGCGGGCGGGAGTGGGATGAAGAAAACAGTCCCGCGCAGGGCTCTAGTACCGGCCAAGCACGTTTACTTAAAGCGCTAAAGGAGACTTTTAGCGTCAATAAGAACGACAAAGGCACCTAACCGAGCGTCCATATTTTATGAGATGGGTAAACTCTTAATAATAAACTCTTGAAAAAACCAGCCTAACCTGATCTTAAAGTTTAACCTAACAGCTTTCAGCTTTAACCTGCTCCATTGCCAGTTTAGAAAGGATATTCAAATATCTGCAGGTCTTGAACAGTCTTGTCAAAGCATTGAATTCATTTATCTCAAAAAAGGCCTTAGAAAGTCTTTTTTTATTTTATGCCTTATCAGGCTCCATTATCTCTCATTATCAAATAAAAAAAAATGCCCAAAAAACAATTCTTTATTTTCTACTCACTTTGACGTTGGATTAAAAATACATGTAGACATTCACCATGGTGATTTCATACTGGATTATATTGATGCCATGAATTGACATTTAAGAAAAATATGAGGAAATACAACTAAGATACTTTTCTTTCAATGTGTCTGTTGAGAAACAAACCGATCAGGATTGTTTTGTGGTTTGAATCCTATCATCTACTGGCTTGACACCTGTGAGAAAACAGCGGCGAGCGCTCGGAGAACAAAGCGACACGAAGCACGGTTCAGTTCACAATGTTCTAAAGGTTTAATGAGACACACAACAATGCACATATTATATATATACACATATATATATATATATATCAATCGTTCCATTTATTTAGATGATGTGTAGTAAGATTAGAGAGTCAGGATGGGTGGATTGTCTCTGAAGGACTGTTCACACCGATAAGAACAGTGTTGTAATTTCAGACATAACTCAAACGGATGACAACTACTTTCCTTTGACTTCTCGTTTGTTATAACTTACTGTCACACTGGTAGAACCCCTTTCAACATTCACATACGTAGGTGGATGGCACCAGGACAAAAGAAGGGAGTGTGCCATTATACTGAGCCAAGGAAGTGACACAGCGTCTGTATGCAGAGATTTTGTTTTGTTTATCACTAAGATGTAAGAACATTTCTGAAAATATGAGTCACACCATTAGCCTTTACACTGTTCCAATATAAAAGCCTTAATGGCCTAGATGTGGACGGTCACATAAGGTGAAAGTTTTGCAGTATCACAGATGTGAACAGGATTTAATTAAACTACATGGAACAAGTTTTAAACATTGAAAGCAGATAAAAATTCAATGGCATATAAAGCCTTTATTGCTATTGTACAGAATACAACAAAATTAGGAGCATTACTCCTGATCAGTGCAATAAAAGACAGGAAAAACATCACAAAGACAAACAAACATCACAAAGACAAACAAACATCACAAAGACAAACAAACATCCCCAGCCGACAACACAGAATTGGATTCAAACATGAGTAAAATAAATAAATCCAAGGTGATTTTGCACTAGAATAGGAGTTTGTATTGCACTAAAGTAAATGTAAACATTTCACTGGTATGAATATAATTATTGCACCAGATTAAATTAGATTATTGAAAGAAAGTCATCATATTGCACGTGAGGTGCGTGATTCAATACTTTTAGGCAGGGTTCGAATTATGATTTCATCTTTGTGGGGCTTTCTTTAAAAAAAAAAAAAAAATTAGTCTATGAGTAGCAAATTTTGAGCATTAATGCACATATGTACCTTTTTCTGAATCAATGTATGCTGGAAATATCTATGTAAAAGGGAAACATAGATTACAATCCAAATATAAAAACATAATGGAATATATTACAATAAGGCTCTCAGGCATTCTGTATTGCTATTTATTTCTAATTATATCTGAGTCAGCACACATGTAGCCTATAGGCATCATTTACTGTTATTATCTGTGCTCTCTGTGATTTGGAGGTGTCGTGATATTTTGAGAAAAATAAAGTGATAATAGGTTATTACAAGAATAAAGTCACTATATTTCAGAAAATAATCTACCTGCACCATAGCCTGCTGTGCATTACGTGATTGCTCTGCTGATACGGTAGATCTCAGACCTTCTGAGAGACTCAGAGCCCCTTTTGAGACTCTGGTCTCTGAATGAGATAAAGTTTAGGGAAGTGGCTGAACGCTGCTCTACATCGGAGGTGGAAAACCAAAACTACGGTAGGATTACACGGAGCACAAACGTGACACATGCTGTCGACATGCCACAGCATGTCGACAACAGAGCGCGTCCATTATAAACCTGAAGCTGCACAGACTACGGACGGAAGGTGCGCTGCTCATCTCAATTTTTACAGCGAGAGTGGACACTAAGCGACGCACAGGTCTGCTTCAGAGCTCCGTGTGTATGGGAAAAGTGCTTTATTTGTGATGTAAATAATGGTGCTGATGATTTTTAGAGACCCCCACAGGTGTATGATTTTACTGGTTTCTTGGGAGCTCATCCTCTCTCTATGGGAGCTCATCCTCTCTCTATGGGAGGTCATCCTCTCTCTATGGGAGCTCATCCTCTCTCTATGGGAGCTCATCCTCTCTCTATGGGAGCTCATCCTCTCTCTATGGGAGCTCAGCTCTCACTGGCTCCCACGTAATTCGAACCCTGCTTTTAGGAGTTAAGTGTGCTTTTGACCCAGGGAAAAAAACTGTTCTTTAGTGTGGTGGTCCGTACTTTGATGGACATGTTGCGCCTGCCAGAGGGCAACAGGTCAAACAAGAAGTGTCTGATTTAGAAGAGTCCTTTAAAATGTTTTTTAGCTTTGCTAAGGCCACGAGAGCTGAAGATGTCTACCAGGGAGGGCAGAGGGCAGCCGGTGATTTTCTATGCTGTTTTGATGACCCTCTGAAGAGCTCTTCTGTCTGATGCTGAGCAGCTGGCGTATCACACTGAGATGCAGTACGCCAGTACACTCTCGATGGAAGAGCGGTAGAAGGCCACCAGCAGCTTTTTTTCCCAACCTGTTTTTCTTGAGCATTGTCAGGAAGTGCAGTCGCTGCTGTGCCTTCTTGACAACCTTTCAGTCAGCATCATTATATAAACCTGGAGCAAAGACTGTGGCTACGGCTAGCTAGAGTAGACAGGAAGCTGACTGACCCATAATGGGCAAGATAAACTTGAATAAATTCATGATTTTACATTGGTTTAACCATCAACCCATTTAATGCCACTTATCCGAATCCAGGTTTTGTTCATTTAATTAATTTTATCATTAAAAATGTATTCTTATATACTGCTGAAAAGTATTGCAAAAGTGTAACATGTCAAATAATTTAGGCTGTTTCTTTCCTACTGGTTTTCCATCATTATTTGGCCACTATAATCATAAAAAAAACATTATTTAAGTTAATTTTGTTATGGTTTTGGTGTTGTGTCTTGTCTTATTGTAGTCTATTTTCCTGTCATTTTTGTAGCCTGGTTTTCTGTCATGTCTTGTTTCCTTCTGTTTGTGTGATTTTCGTTCTTGTCTTGTTTTATTTTCTGTTTCCTGTTTTATTTTGATAGTCTGTTCTCTGTCTTGTCTTGTCTTGTCTAGTTTTACTCTCTGTTTTTCCGCCCTTGTGATTGCCCTAATGTGTTTCACCTTTTTCCCAGCCTTGTGTCACCTGTCTTGCGTTTCCTCGTTACCCTGTGTATTTAGTCTTTGTCTTTTCTCTGTCCAGTGTTAGATCATTGTTTTGTGTTGTGTTCGTTCCAGCCAGTTTGTGTGTCTTCGCTTCTGGACTTTGTCAGCATGTCAGTTTCCCAACCGTGTTCACTCCAGTCTTCTCGTCCGTGAGTTTTTGTTTTTGCCTGCTGTATTTTTGGACTCCTTTTGTTGTTTAGACTTTTGTTTAAATAAATCCTCGAGCTCTACCTGCTGCCTGCCTACCTGCCTGCTCTCTGCATTTTGGGTCCACTATTCTATGCGAACATAATATAATGATCTGACCACAATGGACCCAGCAGAGTCATTTGAGGACGAACTTTGTGACCTAACATGTAGGCTTATCTGCACTGTTGGGGAGTGGAGATTTGCTCAAGGTAGGGAAGCTAAGGAGGCAGTTCTTAGTTCTGCTCGCTGGAGAGTTTCCACTCGACCCTGGCTCAGGAGCTCCCTGCCGGAGTGGATTCAGGACTTCTTGGAGACTCCTAGTCGTGAGCCATCACGCCAACATGCTAGCAGGCCATCTTCTTCCAAGCCTGCTAGCAGTCAGCTAACCCTGCTGCCAGTTGGCACCCAGCCTGCAACATGGTCTGCCAGTGTTCCAGAGCTGACCAGTGTTCCGGAGCTGACCAGTGTTCTGGAGCAGACCAGTTTTCCTGGGACTCGTGGAGGTCGAATACGGAGGAAGGGAAAACATGCCCTGCATCAACCTCTTGTCGGACCTGAGCCTGAGCTGACCTGTGTTACCAGTGTTCCCAAGCTGACGTGCAACCCTTCTGTTCCCGAGCTTACGTGCAACCCTTCTGTTCCCGAGCTGACGTCCTGGCTAGCGGCCCCATCCCAGAATCCCGGCTAGCTAGCATCCCCCCTGAATCCAGGCTGGCTAGCAACCTCGCTGTGCCCTGGCAAGCTAGCAACCTCTCTGAGTCCCGGCTAGCTAGCAGCTCCCCTGAATCCAGACTAGCTAGCAGCCTCCCTGATCCCTGGCTAGCTAGCAGCCTCCCTGAGCCCTGGCTAGCTAGCAGCCTCTCTAGTTCCCCTGAGCTTTCTATTTTCCCCGAGCTTTCTACCTTCCCCGAGCTTTCTAGCGTCCCCAAGCTGGCTAGCAGCCTTCCAGAATCCCGGCTGGCTAACAGCCTTCCAGAATCCCGGCTGGCTAGAAGACTTCCAGAATCCCGGCTGGCTAGCAGCCGCCCAGAACCGCCGCTGATGTCCAGCCGCCCAGAACCGCCGCTGACGTCCAGAGTCTCAGCTGACGTCCAGCCGTCCAGAGTCTCAGCTGACGTCCAGCCGTCCAAAGTCTCCGATGACAGCTCTTATAGAGTCTTCCAGTCGTCCAGAGTCTCCGATGACAGCTCTTCTAGAGTCTTCCAGTCGTCCAGAGTCTCCGTCGTCCAGAGTCTCCGTCGTCCAGAGTCTCCGATGACAGCTCTTCTAGAGTCTTCCAGTCGTCCAGAGTCTCCGTCGTCCAGAGTCTCCGATGACAGCTCTTCTAGAGTCTTCCAGTCGTCCAGAGTCTCCGATGACAGCTCTTCTAGAGTCTTCCAGTTGTCCAGAGTCTCCGATGACAGCTCTTCTAGAGTCTTCCAGTCGTCCAGAGTCTCTGATGACAGCTCTTCTAGAGTGTTCCAGTCGTCCAGAGTCTCCGATGACCGCTCTTCTAGAGTCTTCCAGTCGTCCAGAGTCCACGTCGACCGCTCTGGTCCCAGAGTCCACGTCGACCGCTCTGGTCCCAGAGTCCACGTCGACCGCTCTGGTCCCAGAGTGCACGTCGACCGCTCTGGTCCCAGAGTCCACGTCGACCGCTCTCCCAGAGTCCACGTCGACCGCTCTCCCAGAGTGTTCGCCTACGGGCAAGCCAGTGACTTTGCCAGTCACTGGCGCCCCAGAGACTGCCCCTGAGGCTTTGCCGGTCTCCGGCGTCCCAGAGACTGCCCCTGAGGCTTTGCCAGTTTCCGGCATCCCAGAGACCTCCCCAGTGACTGCCCCTGAGGCTTTGTCGGTCTCCGGAGCCCCAGAGACCTCCCCAGTGACTTTGCCGGTCCCCGGCACCCCTGAGACTGTCCCTGAGACCGCCCTTGAGACCACCCCAGTGACTTTGCCGGTCCCCGGCGCCCCTGAGACTGTCACTGAGACCGCCCTTGAGACCACCACAGTGACTTTGCCGGTCCCCAGCGCCTCTGAGACCGCCCCAGTGACTTTGCCCTTGTTTTCGGTCAGATCCACTCCTGCCTCTCATGCCCTGTCGGCACCCCTGTCGACCTCTGTTCCCGTTGCCTGTTTGGCGGACCCCAACCCAGCTGACCCGTCGCCTGGCTTCAACTCAGCTGACCCGTCGCCTGGCTTCAGCCCAGCTGCCCCTTCTCCTGCTCGGTCTGCCTGTCCTCCTGAGGGGTTTCACCTTTGCCGCAGATCTGATCGGCCTTCAGAAGGGATTCGCCTCCGGCCTTCAGAGGGGATTCGCCTTCGGCTCCGGCCTTCAGCGGGGATTCGCCTTCGCCTCCGGCCTTCAGAAGGGATTCGCCTTCGTCGCCGGCCTTCAGAAGGGAGTGATATTATCTAGGCTAGCGGTTAGCCCAGTCAGGTATCTACAGTATCTACCAAGAGTGTAGCTATACCGTTAGCTAACGTTGTCACTCTCCACAATACATTGAACTGTAACGTTATCTCCACAAACGTTGTCAGTCTCAATCTATCAGTAGAAGCTAGGCTAACGTTATGAAAGGGGCTAGCTTTATTAGCTAGAGTAAAGTCATTACCTGTTTATCAGTAGCTGTTGGTGCATTTGGACAGACGGATGGAACCACATTCGTTGTCAGTGACTTGTGGTCCTTTAGATTGCGGGGTTTTTCAAAGTTGTCTGGTCTGAAATGATCACTACAAATTTGCCACTTGATTAGAGTCTTGATGTCCAAGCCAGCAGCAAGAAGCCACAGTTGGTTCCTTTCTGGATCTCCCAATGGAAATTTGTGGAAACTTTGTGGTGTTTGGTTTATTTTTACAATTTCTAAATGCACACTGACTCACCATGTTGCCTAGTCCTTAGTTTCCAATCCAATGCTTTAATACCAATGTACTAGGCTATTGCTAGGTGTCCCGACTGTAGTGCGCTTCTCTGTTTACTTTTTTTGGCGCAGTACCACTAACCGGAGCAAAGTAAAATTCCACCGCTGCTGTGAAACTAGTTCCTCAAAATGTAATGCGTTCAATGAGATGCAAGGGTAGTTTTATTTCTAACATTATTCTATCAACAGACATTTACATCGATAGTCTGGCGTTATAAGTTATTTTCCTCGGGTGTAGAGTGGGTGGAGTGGGTAAGACTGTTTTTAATGGCAGGCTTTACTGTTGACTTGTGCTAGCCTAGCACCAGCGAACTCTGCAACTGGATGAAAAGTGTTGAAAACGGTCTCCACTGATAACACACTGGCTATCTTGGAAATGAGGTCCCATTTCCAAAATTCTGAACCACCCTTTTAATTAAATATAGTGATTTCATACTAGGTGATATTAATGTCAGAAGAATATGAGGAAATACCTAAGAAACATATCCTTTTGATGTGTCTATATACTGTTTTGTACTCATCTATTTTCATATTTACTATGATAATTCCAAATGTCATGTACAATATTTGTTCAAAATGTTTGAGATGCAATTCTTCTTTTGGTCGCTTTTTTTTCCTTTTATCTTTTCGTTGGAAATCTATATTTATTTGTTTGTCATAACTTACCGTCACGATAGTCAAACCTCTTTCAACATTCACATAGGTGGAATGCACCAGAACCGGTTTCACAGGACACAAGAAGGTAGGGTGCCACTTTAGGCCTATACTTAGCCAAGAAACTTACACATTGCTGAAATTCTGCATCATGTGATTTGGTCTTGTTCATTGCTACGGCGTCACAACATTTCTGACTGTCACCTATGAGTCACATCGTTAGCCTTTCTTCTTTTCCAATATAAAGGCCCTAATAGATGCGGAGTGTCACAGAAGGTGAACGTTTTGGCAATACCACAGATGTAAAGTGGACTGAATTAAAAGACATTGAAAAAGTTTAAAACATTGAAAGCAGATAGAAAGGAGGGATATATAACGTTTCATCTTAATTCTTTTGGGTGAGTACATTTTTAAATCTATATGTAATGCTAACAGGAGATGTCTCTCACTTATGAACTAAAAGTGGGATTGTTGCAATGGTAATTTGTGCGTTCAGGAAGCAGTTTAATCCTTTTTGTGAAGTTTCAGTCAGCATCATCAGACCTGGAGCAAACACTGTTGATACAGCTAGCTACAGTAGATAAGCTGATTGACTCATTATGGGCAAGTGCCAATTTAAGCAAAAGCTTCGATAAACCTGAATAAATTAATGATTTTACATTGGTTGAACCATCGACCCATTTAATGCCACTTATCCAAGTCCAGGTTTTGTTCACTTAATTAATTTTTTCATTAAGAATGTATTCTTATATAATGCTGAAAAATATTAAAAAGCGTTATTTGTCAAATAATTTAGGCTGTTTCTTTCCTACTGGTTTTCCATCATTATTTGGCCACTATAATCAAAAAAAACAAAACGTTATTTAAGTTAATTGTATGTGGTATTGAAAAAGGTCTTACAAAAGTCTTACATCTAACGTGGTGAACTCTGCAGAAACCCTGTAAAAGCACCTGCAGTTTACTTGTCTTAATTAAAACAATTAACAAAATTCTACAGACTTTGAATTTGCAAGATAAATACAGGTAGACATTCACCATTAATTAAATATAGTGATTTCATACTGGGTGATATTAATGTCATGAAGTGACACTTCAGAAGAATATGAGGAAATACCTAAGATACATATCCTTTTGATGTATCCTGTGATTTGGTTTTGTTCATTGCTACGGCATCACAACATTTCTGAATATCACCTATGAGTCACATCATTAGCGTTTCTTCTTTTCCAATATAAAGGCCTTAATAGATGCGGAGTGTCACAGAAGGTGAACGTTTTGGCAATACCACAGATGTAAACTGGACTGAATTAAAAGACATTGAAAAAGTTTAAAAGATTGAAAGCAGATAGAAAGGGGGGGATATATAACGTTTTATCTTACAATTTTTGGGTAAGTACATTTTTAAGTCTATACGTAATGCCGTAAGTCTCTCACTTATAAACTAAAAGTGGAATTGTTGCAATAGTGATTTTTGCGTTCAGGAAGCAGTTTAATCCTTTTTTGTGAAGTTTCAGTCACCATCATCAAACCTGGAGCAAACACTGTTGATACAGCTAGCTACAGTAGATAAGCTGATTGACTCATTATGGGCAAGTGCCAATTCAAGCAAAAGCTTCAAACTTGAAAATTTAATAAATTCATCATTTGACATTGGTTATTCCATCCATCCATTTTATGCCACTTATCCGAGTCCAGGTTGTGTTAATTTAATTAATTATATCATTAATATTTGTTCTTATATAGCCTACTGCTGAGGAGTACTCAACAAATTTAATGTGTCCATATAAATATTATTGTTTTCTACTGTCACCGTTTTGATAAGTCTGATAATCATATACAGTATAATATCAGTTCAGTATGAATAAATGCAATTCTATTTTTCTTGCATTACTTCCTGCACCATTACCACAACACTAGAAATCTATATTTATTATTTTGTCCTTACTGACTGTCACACTGGTCAAACTAGTTTTAACATTCACGTAGGTGGAATGCAGCAATACAAAAGAAGGGAGTATGCCATGATAATGATCAAAAAAACGGAAACATTGACAGCTGGAATTCTGTACCTGGATATTTGCTTTTGTTCTTCGTTAAGGTGTAACAACATTTCTGAAAAATGTTTCACCTATGAGTGACGTCATTAGCCTACTCTGTTCCATTATCTGTTCAAATATAATAATAGATATTGACTGTCAAATAAGATGAACAAGAAGGGAGTGTGCCATTATAGGCCTATAGTGAGCCAAAACTGACAAATTGACTGCTGAAATTCTATATCTTCAGATTTAGTTAAGGTGTCACAACATTTCTGAATATCACCTATGAGTTATTGCATCACAAGCCTTGCTTCTTTTTCCCATGTAAAGGCCCTAATAGATGCAGACTGTCACAGAAGGTGAACATTTTGTAAATATCACAGGTGAAATGGACTGAATTAAAAGACATTGAAAAAGTTTAAAATGTTAAAAGCAGATAGAAAGGGGGGACATTATGGTGGTGTCATGGTGGTGAGTATGGTGTCATTGTTTATATCAATGTCTGGTAACACTTTACAATGAAGTAACCACAGGCTAAACAAACGGCTATAATTACTACTGTCATTTGGAGATTGAGTACTGTAAGTCTAGTAAGTAGGTACTGTAGTAAAAAAGCTTTTCACATGTTGCTTCTGTTAATAAGTCTCTATATTGTGTAATTTCATAGATTCAAAAGAAGACAAGATGGCTGTTGTGCGGATCATATCAATGTTCCTGTTTCTTATAGGTAAGCTGAGCGATGTTTAATGGATTGCCGTTGAAATGTCTTGATAGGAAATAACAGAAAAGGTGTAACTTAACGTAACACAAACTTAAAGGACAGTTCTTGCGGACACCGCATGAAATATATGTTATAGATTCACAGACACAGTCTATTGTCACCTTTATATAATTTAGTTGATTCAGGCAAGCTCTGATTTGCTAACTAATTGCAGCAACGACGACAGCTGCTCAAACGACAACCACAGAAGCAGCAACGACAACCACAGCTGCTCCAACGACAACCACAGCTGCAGCAATGACAACCACAGATGCTCCAACAACAACCACAGAATCAGCAACGACAACAACAGCTGCAGCAACGACAACCACAGCTGCTCCAACAACAACCACAGAAGCAGCAACGACAACCACAGATGCTCTAACAACAACCACAGAAGCATCACAGCTGCCAACAACAACACAGAAGCAACGACAACACAGCTGCCCACGACAACCACAGCAGCAACGACAACCACAGCTGCCAACGACAACCACAGAAGCAGCAACAACCACAGCTGCCCCAACAACAACCACAGAAGCAGCAACGACAACCACAGCTGCCAACGACAACCACAGACAGCAACAACAACACAGCTGCAGCAACGACAACCCAGCTGCCCCAACACACCACAGAAGCAGCACGACAACCACAGCTGCCCCAACAACAACCACAGAAGCAACGACAACCACAGCTGCAGCAACGACAACCCAGCTGCTCCAACACAACCACAGAATCAGCAAACAACGACAACCACAGCTGCTCCAACAACAACCACAGAAGCAGCAACGACAGCCACAGCTGCAGCTATGACAACCACAGCTGCCCCAACAACAACCACTGAAGCAGCAACGACAACTACAGCTGCCCCAACGACAACCACAGAAGCAGCAACAACAACCACAGCTGCAGCAACGACAACCACAGCTGCCCCAACGACAACCACAGAAGCAGCAACAACAACCACAGCTGCAGCAACGACAACCACAGCTGCCCCAACAACAACCACAGAAGCAACAACGACAACCACAGCTGCCCCAACAACAACCACAGAAGCAGCAACGACAACCACAGCTGCAGCAACGACAACCACAGCTGCAGCAACAACAACCACAGAAGCACCAACGACAACCACAGCTGCCCCAACGACAACCACAAAAGCAGCAACGACAACCACAGCTGCCCCAACAACAACCACAGAAGCAGCAACGACAACCACAGCTGCAGCAACGACAACCACAGTTGCCCCAACAACAACCACAGAAGCAGCAACGACAGCCACAGCTGCTCTAACAACAACCACAGAAGCAGCAACGACAACCACAGCTGCAGCAACGACAACCACAGCTGCCCCAACAACAACCACTGAAGCAGCAACGACAACTACAGCTGCCCCAACAACAACCACAGAAGCAGCAACGACAACCACAGCTGCAGCAACGACAACCACAGCTGTTTCAACAACAACCACAGAAGCAGCAACGACAACCACAGCTGCAGCAACGACAACCACAGCTGCAGCAACTACAACCACAGCTGCCCCAACAACAACCACAGAAGCAGCAACGACAACCACATCTGGTCCAACGACAACCACAGAAGCAGCAACGACAACCACAGCTGCAGCAACGACAACCACAGCTGCCCCAACGACAACGACAGAAGCAACAACTACAACCACAGCTGCCCCAACGACAACCACAGACGCAGCAACGACAACCACAGCTGCCCCAACAACAACCACAGAAGCAGCAACGACAACCACAGAAGCAGCAACGACAACCACAGCTGCCCCAACGACAACCACAGCTGCCCCAACAACAACCACAGAAGCAGCAACGACAACCACAGAAGCAGCAATGACAACCACAGCTGCAGCAATGACAACCACAGCTGCTCCAACAACATCCACAGAAGTAGCAACGACAACCACAGAAGCAGCAACGACAACCACAGCTGCAGCAACGACAACCACAGCTGCAGCAACTACAACCACAGCTGCCCCAACAACAACCACAGAAGCAGCAACGACAACCACATCTGGTTCAACGACAACCACAGAAGCAGCAACGACAACCACAGCTGCAGCAACGACAACCACAGCTGCCCCAACAACAACCACTGAAGCAGCAACGACAACTACAGCTGCCCCAACAACAACCACAGAAGCAGCAACGACAACCACAGCTGCAGCAACGACAACCACAGCTGTTTCAACAACAACCACAGAAGCAGCAACGACAACCACAGCTGCAGCAACGACAACCACAGCTGCAGCAACTACAACCACAGCTGCCCCAACAACAACCACAGAAGCAGCAACGACAACCACAGCTGCAGCAACGACAACCACAGCTGCAGCAACAACAACCACAGAAGCACCAACGACAACAACAGCTTCCCCAACGACAACCACAAAAGCAGCAACAACAACCACAGCTGCTCCAACGACAACCACAGAAGCAGCAACAACAACCACAGCTGCCCCAACAACAACCACAGAAGCAGCAACGACAACCACAGCTGCAGCAACGACAACCACAGAAGCAGCAACAACAACCACAGCTGCAGCAACGACAACCACAGCTGCCCCAACAGCAACCACAGAAGCAGCAACGACAACCACAGCTGCCCCAACAACAACCACAGAAGCAGCAACGACAACCACAGCTGCAGCATCGACAACCACAGCTGCTTTAACAACAACCACAGATGCAGCAACGACAACCACAGCTGCAGCAACGACAACCACAGCTGCCCCAACAACAACCACAGAAGCAGCAACGACAACCACAGCTGCAGCAACGACAACCACAGCTGCTCCAACGACAACCACAGATTCAGCAATGACAACAACAGCTGCAGCAACGACAACCACAGCTGCTCCAACAACAACCACAGAAGCAGCAACGACAGCCAAAGCTGCAGCTATGACAACCACAGCTGCCCCAACAACAACCACTGAAGCAGCAACGACAACTACAGCTGCCCCAACGACAACCACAGAAGCAGCAACAACAACCACAGCTGCAGCAACGACAACCACAGCTGCCCCAACGACAACCACAGAAGCAGCAACAACAACCACAGCTGCAGCAACGACAACCACAGCTGCCCCAACAACAACCACAGAAGCAACAACGACAACCACAGCTGCCCCAACAACAACCACAGAAGCAGCAACGACAACCACAGCTGCAGCAACGACAACCACAGCTGCAGCAACAACAACCACAGAAGCACCAACGACAACAACAGCTTCCCCAACGACAACCACAAAAGCAGCAACAACAACCACAGCTGCCCCAACAACAACCACAGAAGCAGCAACGACAACCACAGCTGCAGCAACGACAACCACAGAAGCAGCAACAACAACCACAGCTGCAGCAACGACAACCACAGCTGCCCCAACAACAACCACAGAAGCAGCAACGACAACCACAGCTGCAGCAACGACAACCACAGTTGCCCCAACAACAACCACAGAAGCAGCAACGACAGCCACAGCTGCTCTAACAACAACCACAGAAGCAGCAACGACAACCACAGCTGCAGCAACGACAACCACAGCTGCCCCAACAACAACCACTGAAGCAGCAACGACAACTACAGCTGCCCCAACAACAACCACAGAAGCAGCAACGACAACCACAGCTGCAGCAACGACAACCACAGCTGTTTCAACAACAACCACAGAAGCAGCAACGACAACCACAGCTGCAGCAACGACAACCACAGCTGCAGCAACTACAACCACAGCTGCCCCAACAACAACCACAGAAGCAGCAACGACAACCACATCTGGTCCAACGACAACCACAGAAGCAGCAACGACAACCACAGCTGCAGCAACGACAACCACAGCTGCCCCAACGACAACGACAGAAGCAACAACTACAACCACAGCTGCCCCAACGACAACCACAGCTGCCCCAATGACAACCACAGAAGCAGCAACGACAACCACAGCTGCAACAACGACAACCACAGCTGCACCAACAACAACCACTGAAGCAGCAACGACAACCACAGCTGCCGCAACAACAACCACAGAAGCAGCAACGGCAACCACAACTGCAGCAACAACAACCACAGCTGCACCAACTACCACAGAAGCACCAACGACAACAACAGCTGCCCCAACGACAACCACAGAAGCAGCAACAACAACCACAGCTGCTCCAACGACAACCACAGAAGCAGCAACAACAACCACAGCTGCAGCAACGACAACCACAGCTGCCCCAACGACAACTGCAGAAGCAGCAACGACAACCACAGCTGCCCCAACAACAACCACAGAAGCATCAACGACAACCACAGCTGCCCCAACAACAACCACAGAAGCAGCAACGACAACCACAGCTGCAGCAACGACAACCACAGCTGCCCCAACAACAACCACAGAAGCAGCAACGACAACCACAGCTGCAGCAACGACAACCACAGCTGCCCCAACAACAACCACAGAAGCAGCAACGACAACTACAGCTGCAGCAACGACAACCACAGCTGCTCCAACAACAACCACAGAAACAGCAACGACAACCACAGCTCCAGCAACGACAACCACAGCTGCTCCAACGACAACCACAGCTGCAGCAACGACAACCACAGCTGCAGCAACAACAACCACAGAAGCACCAACGACAACAACAGCTGCCCCAACGACAACCACAGAAGCAGCAACAACAACCACAGCTGCTCCAACGACAACCACAGAAGCAGCAACAACAACCACAGCTGCCCCAACAACAACCACAGAAGCAGCAACGACAACCACAGCTGCAGCAACGACAACCACAGCTGCCCCATCAACAAACACAGAAGCAGCAACGACAACTACAGCTGCAGCAACGACAACCACAGCTGCTCCAACAACAACCGCAGAAGCAGCAACGACATCCACAGCTGCCCCAACAACAACCACTGCAGCAGCAACGACAACTACAGCTGCCCCAACAACAACCACAGAAGCAGCAACGACAACCACAGCTGCAGCAACGACAACCACAGCTGCTCCAACGACAACCACAGCTGCAGCAACGACAACCACAGCTGCAGCAACAACAACCACAGCAGCACCAACGACAACCACAGCTGCCCCAACGACAACCACAGAAGCAGCAACGACAACCACAGCTGCTCCAACGACAACCACAGAAGCAGCAACGACAACCACAGCTGCCCCAACAACAACCACAGACGCAGCAACGACAACCACAGCTGCAGCAACGACAACCACAGCTGCCCCAACAACAACCACAGAAGCAGCAAACAACACAGAAGCAGCAACGACAACCACAGCTGCTCCAACAACAACCACAGAAGCAGCAACGACAACCACAGCTGCCCCAACAACAACCACTGCAGCAGCAACGACAACTGCAGCTGCCCCAACAACAACCACAGAAGCAGCAACGACAACCACAGCTGCAGCAACGACAACCACAGCTGCCCCAACAGCAACCACAGAAGCAGCAACGACAACCACAGCTGCAGCAACGACAACCACAGCTGCTCCAACAACAACCGCAGAAGCAGCAACGACATCCACAGCTGCCCCAACAACAACCACTGCAGCAGCAACGACAACTGCAGCTGCCCCAACAACAACCACAGAAGCAGCAACGACAACCACAGCTGCAGCATCGACAACCACAGCTGCTTTAACAACAACCACAGATGCAGCAACGACAACCACAGCTGCAGCAACGACAACCACAGCTGCCCCAACAACAACCACAGAAGCAGCAACGACAACCACAGCTGCAGCAACGACAACCACAGCTGCTCCAACGACAACCACAGATTCAGCAATGACAACAACAGCTGCAGCAACGACAACCACAGCTGCTCCAACAACAACCACAGAAGCAGCAACGACAGCCACAGCTGCAGCTATGACAACCACAGCTGCCCCAACAACAACCACTGAAGCAGCAACGACAACTACAGCTGCCCCAACGACAACCACAGAAGCAGCAACAACAACCACAGCTGCAGCAACGACAACCACAGCTGCCCCAACGACAACCACAGAAGCAGCAACAACAACCACAGCTGCAGCAACGACAACCACAGCTGCCCCAACAACAACCACAGAAGCAGCAACGACAACCACAGCTGCAGCAACGACAACCACAGCTGCAGCAACAACAACCACAGAAGCACCAACGACAACAACAGCTTCCCCAACGACAACCACAAAAGCAGCAACAACAACCACAGCTGCTCCAACGACAACCACAGAAGCAGCAACAACAACCACAGCTGCCCCAACAACAACCACAGAAGCAGCAACGACAACCACAGCTGCAGCAACGACAACCACAGAAGCAGCAACAACAACCACAGCTGCAGCAACGACAACCACAGCTGCCCCAACAACAACCACAGAAGCAGCAACGACAACCACAGCTGCAGCAACGACAACCACAGTTGCCCCAACAACAACCACAGAAGCAGCAACGACAGCCACAGCTGCTCTAACAACAACCACAGAAGCAGCAACGACAACCACAGCTGCCCCAACAACAACCATAGAAGCAGCTACGATAACCACAGCTGCAGCAACTACAACCACAGCTGCTCCAACGACAACCACAGATTCAGCAACAACAACAACAGCTGCAGCAACGACAACCACAGCTGCTCCAACAACAACCACAGAAGCAGCAACGACAGCCACAGCTGCTCTAACAACAACCACAGAAGCAGCAACGACAACCACAGCTGCAGCAATGACAACCACAGCTGCTCCAACAACATCCACAGAAGTAGCAACGACAACCACAGAAGCAGCAACGACAACCACAGCTGATCCAACGACAACCACAGAAGCAGCAACGACAACCACAGCTGCAGCAACGACAACCACAGCTGTTTCAACAACAACCACAGAAGCAGCAACGACAACCACAGCTGCAGCAACGACAACCACAGCTGCAGCAACTACAACCACAGCTGCCCCAACAACAACCACAGAAGCAGCAACGACAACCACATCTGGTTCAACGACAACCACAGAAGCAGCAAAGACAACCACAGCTGCAGCAACGACAACCACAGCTGCCCCAACAACAACCACTGAAGCAGCAACGACAACTACAGCTGCCCCAACAACAACCACAGAAGCAGCAACGACAACCACAGCTGCAGCATCGACAACCACAGCTGCTTTAACAACAACCAGAGATGCAGCAACGACAACCACAGCTGCAGCAACGACAACCACAGCTGCAGCAACTACAACCACAGCTGCCCCAACAACAACCACAGAAGCAGCAACGACAACCACATCTGGTCCAACGACAACCACAGAAGCAGCAACGACAACCACAGCTGCAGCAACGACAACCACAGCTGCCCCAACGACAACGACAGAAGCAACAACTACAACCACAGCTGCCCCAACGACAACCACAGCTGCCCCAATGACAACCACAGAAGCAGCAACGACAACCACAGCTGCAACCACGACAACCACAGCTGCACCAACAACAACCACTGAAGCAGCAACGACAACTACAGCTGCCGCAACAACAACCACAGAAGCAGCAACGGCAACCACAACTGCAGCAACAACAACCACAGCTGCACCAACAACTACCACAGAAGCACCAACGACAACAACAGCTGCCCCAACGACAACCACAGAAGCAGCAACAACAACCACAGCTGCTCCAACGACAACCACAGAAGCAGCATCAACAACCACAGCTGCAGCAACGACAACCACAGCTGCCCCAACGACAACCGCAGAAGCAGCAACGACAACCACAGCTGCCCCAACAACAACCACAGAAGCATCAACGACAACCACAGCTGCCCCAACAACAACCACAGAAGCAGCAACGACAACCACAGCTGCAGCAACGACAACCACAGCTGCCCCAACAACAACCACAGAAGCAGCAACGACAACCACAGCTGCAGCAACGACAACCTCAGCTTCCCCAACAACAACCACAGAAGCAGCAACGACATCTACAGCTGCAGCAACGACAACCACAGCTGCTCCAACAACAACCACAGAAACAGCAACGACAAACACAGCTCCAGCAACGACAACCACAGCTGCTCCAACGACAACCACAGCTGCAGCAACGACAACCACAGCTGCAGCAACAACAACCACAGAAGCACCAACGACAACAACAGCTGCCCCAACGACAACCACAGAAGCAGCAACAACAACCACAGCTGCTCCAACGACAACCACAGAAGCAGCAACAACAACCACAGCTGCCCCAACAACAACCACAAAAGCAGCAACGACAACCACAGCTGCAGCAACGACAACCACAGCTGCCCCAACAGCAACCACAGAAGCAGCAACGACAACTACAGCTGCAGCAACGACAACCACAGCTGCTCCAACAACAACCGCAGAAGCAGCAACGACATCCACAGCTGCCCCAACAACAACCACTGCAGCAGCAACGACAACTGCAGCTGCCCCAACAACAACCACAGAAGCAGCAACGACAACCACAGCTGCAGCAACGACAACCACAGCTGCCCCAACAGCAACCACAGAAGCAGCAACGACAACCACAGCTGCCCCAACAACAACCACAGAAGCAGCAACGACAACCACAGCTGCAGCATCGACAACCACAGCTGCTTTAACAACAACCACAGATGCAGCAACGACAACCACAGCTGCAGCAACGACAACCACAGCTGCCCCAACAACAACCACAGAAGCAGCAACGACAACCACAGCTGCAGCAACGACAACCACAGCTGCTCCAACGACAACCACAGATTCAGCAATGACAACAACAGCTGCAGCAACGACAACCACAGCTGCTCCAACAACAACCACAGAAGCAGCAACGACAGCCACAGCTGCAGCTATGACAACCACAGCTGCCCCAACAACAACCACTGAAGCAGCAACGACAACTACAGCTGCCCCAACGACAACCACAGAAGCAGCAACGACAACCACAGCTGCAGCAACGACAACCACAGCTGCAGCAACAACAACCACAGAAGCACCAACGACAACAACAGCTTCCCCAACGACAACCACAAAAGCAGCAACAACAACCACAGCTGCTCCAACGACAACCACAGAAGCAGCAACAACAACCACAGCTGCCCCAACAACAACCACAGAAGCAGCAACGACAACCACAGCTGCTGCAACGACAACCACAGAAGCAGCAACAACAACCACAGCTGCAGCAACGACAACCACAGCTGCCCCAACAACAACCACAGAAGCAGCAACGACAACCACAGCTGCAGCAACGACAACCACAGTTGCCCCAACAACAACCACAGAAGCAGCAACGACAGCCACAGCTGCTCTAACAACAACCACAGAAGCAGCAACGACAACCACAGCTGCCCCAACAACAACCATAGAAGCAGCTACGATAACCACAGCTGCAGCAACTACAACCACAGCTGCTCCAACGACAACCACAGATTCAGCAACAACAACAACAGCTGCAGCAACGACAACCACAGCTGCTCCAACAACAACCACAGAAGCAGCAACGACAGCCACAGCTGCTCTAACAACAACCACAGAAGCAGCAACGACAACCACAGCTGCAGCAATGACAACCACAGCTGCTCCAACAACATCCACAGAAGTAGCAACGACAACCACAGAAGCAGCAACGACAACCACAGCTGATCCAACGACAACCACAGAAGCAGCAACGACAACCACAGCTGCAGCAACGACAACCACAGCTGTTTCAACAACAACCACAGAAGCAGCAACGACAACCACAGCTGCAGCAACGACAACCACAGCTGCAGCAACTACAACCACAGCTGCCCCAACAACAACCACAGAAGCAGCAACGACAACCACATCTGGTTCAACGACAACCACAGAAGCAGCAACGACAACCACAGCTGCAGCAACGACAACCACAGCTGCCCCAACAACAACCACTGAAGCAGCAACGACAACTACAGCTGCCCCAACAACAACCACAGAAGCAGCAACGACAACCACAGCTGCAGCAACGACAACCACAGCTGTTTCAACAACAACCACAGAAGCAGCAACGACAACCACAGCTGCAGCAACGACAACCACAGCTGCAGCAACTACAACCACAGCTGCCCCAACAACAACCACAGAAGCAGCAACGACAACCACAGCTGCAGCAACGACAACCACAGCTGCCCCAACGACAACGACAGAAGCAACAACTACAACCACAGCTGCCCCAACGACAACCACAGCTGCCCCAATGACAACCACAGAAGCAGCAACGACAACCACAGCTGCAACAACGACAACCACAGCTGCCCCAACAACAACCACTGAAGCAGCAACGACAACTACAGCTGCCCCAACAACAACCACAGAAGCAGCAACGACAACCACAACTGCAGCAACAACAACCACAGCTGCACCAACAACTACCACAGAAGCACCAACGACAACAACAGCTGCCCCAACGACAACCACAGAAGCAGCAACAACAACCACAGCTGCTCCAACGACAACCACAGAAGCAGCATCAACAACCACAGCTGCAGCAACGACAACCACAGCTGCCCCAACAACAACCACAACTGCATCAACGACAACCACAGCTGCGGCAACGACAACCACAGCTGCTCCACCGACAACCACAGAAGCAGCAACGACAACCACAGCTGCAGCGACAACAACAACCACAGTTGCCCCACCATCAATCACAGCTGCAGAAACAACTACAACTGCTACAACAACAATCACAGCTGCAGCAACGACAACCACAGCTGCCCCAACAACTTCTGCATCGACAACCACAGCAGCCCCAACAACAACCACAGCTTCCCAAATAACAATCACAGCTTCCCCAACAGCAACCATAGCTGCAGAAACAACCACTTCTGCCCCAACATCAACCACAGCTGCTTCAACAACAACCACAGCTGCAGCAACAACAACCACAGCTGCCCCAACAACAATAACAGCTGCAGCAATGACAACCACAGCTGCTCTAATAACAACCACAGAAGCAGCAATGTCAAGCGCAACTGCAGCGACAACCACAGCTTCCCAAACAACAACCACAGTTGCCCCAACAACAACCACATCTGCAGCAATTATAACCACAGCTGCTCCAATAACAACCACAACTCTTGCAACGACAACCACAGCTTCAGAAACAACCACATCTGGCCCAGCTACAACCACAGCTGCAGCATTGACAACCACATCTGCCCCAATAACAACCACAGCTGCAGCAACGGCAACCACAGCTGTTCCAACAACAAACACAGCTGCAGCAATGACAACCACAGCTGCTCCAACAACATCCACAGCTGCCCCATCAACAACCACAGAAGCAGCAACAACAACCACAGCTGCCCCAACCACAAACACAGCTGCCCCAACCACAACCACAGCTTCTCCAATAACGACCATAGCTGCAGCCACAACCAAAGCTGCACCAACGACAACAACAGCAGCAAGTACAACTGCCGCACCTACAACAGCTTCATCTACAACAGCTGCACATACAACAACTGTGCCTACAACAGCTGCATCTACAACAGCTGCACCTACAACAGCTGCACCAATCACTTTGGCCTCTGAACCTGTGTATAGCCTCTCAGTAGCCTTGGAAGGAGAACTTTTCTCAGATGCCCTTACTGACACCAGCAGCAGTGAATTCAAAAACCTTAAAGAACGAGTCATAAATACGGTGAGTGCACTTTCATATTAAACATTTGTCATTGAATGTCAGTGTATTACCTTAAAAGACAAATCTCTTAAGATTAAAATTAATTTCAGTCAAATTTGCATAACTGTATAATTGAATATTATGAAAATTGTACTTGAAAATAAATTAAGGTCGTTAAATATTGTTTCCTTTTTGCAGTGTTCTGCGATATACAAAAAAGAATTTGGAAACAAGTTTGACCACTGCAAAGTGAAAAAGTTCAGGTAAAACATTTTTCACAGTTTTTACTAAATATGCAGGATTTGGTTGTTGATACAAGGCTATAGAACATGTTATATCATTATTTAATACACATCCCTTTTGGTTTCATGATACAGTGCCTTACCTCCAACACGAGCGACTGGAACTGAAGCAACTATTGAGGTTGTGTTCAATAGGACTACTCCTATTGCAGATCTCCCACAGAATAATGTCATTGCTGAAGTCTTAGAAAAAGCTGTGACTAATACAAACAATACCTTCAATGTGAGCATAAATCCAGCCTCAGTCCATTTACTAGGTAAGTAAACAAATGTTTCACTATCATTATGTAAAACATTTAGATTAACGAGCTGCTAATGCTTTGTTATTAAATTCGGCAACAATATGATGTTGTGACACAAGAAATTGAAGTATAGACAGGAAGATTCATAAAGACAACTTCCGTGTTGTACAGTTCAAACTACGGAGGATGAGCTATTCTCTATGCTACCTTGTTTACAGTCAGAATCATTTTAGGTTGTATTTTGTGGTTGTAGTTTTTTAAGCCTTTTATAATGGTTAAGAAATTAATTTTTTGACTTGGGCAACAATACTTATTTACATATTCTTAAAATATTTGTTTTTACAGAAGGTCCAATTCCAGCTACAACCACAGCACCTACAACTGGGGCACCTACGACTGCAACAGCTACATCTACCTCACTAACAACTGGCATATCTACTACTGCTTCACCTACAACAGCAGCACCTATCACTGCTGCACCTACAACTGCAGCACCTACAACAGCAAGGGTGTCTTTCAGATCTGTTCAAAGCACATTTACAAATGACTTGCTTAATCCATCATCTACAGCTTTTAAAAATCGGGCTGCAATGATAAAGGGACAGGTAAGAACACTCACTCGGCAGTCTACATATAAAAAGGTCACTTATTCAAATTTCCAAAATGAATTGATGACAGAGGCATCAAGGGGATGTTTAAAACAGATTAAACTACACCTCGCTCCAGCTTACTGTACAACTTATCTCTTATACACACATTTCAAGGTTCCAATGCAAGAGTAAAAAGTCTTTAAATTCAACTTCTTTTCTCTTTATGCAGCTTGAACCTGTTTTCCATAGGACATTCCCTTCCTCCTTCAAGTCCTTGGAAGTGGTTTCATTCAGGTAATTTGTTAAGATGTATCTTGTTACAATTTAAGAATAGTGGACTTTATCTGATATTTTAAACAATAATTTTGTTTATCTTTCTGCAGGAGTGGATCAGTCATCAACACCATTGACCTTAACTTTGTAGGCCCATTTGCTCCTAATAACACTCAGATTGCAAACACTTTGATCAACGCAGCTTCAAGCGTCAGTGGCTTCGACATTGAAGGCAGCTCCATCAACGTGAATGGCATCTGTAAGCAATATTGAGTGCTACTTGATCAAGATTAAGGTCAAAGTTGCACAACTGATTGTTAAACTAATGTTTCATTTCCATTTTCCTCATTTACAGCGTCAAGTGGAGTAAGCCAGAAGATGAGTCTCGTCACCGCATCCTGCCTTGTACTGTTGTCATGGCTACTGTCAAGCCAACAATAGCATCCGTGCTGATTCTTGAATGTCTGAAGTCTTTAACAGCTTCAGATGAACCTGCTGTCAAATTCAACTTTTAAGCACCTGGTCAATGGAACCATTACTAGAATAGTAAGCCACATAATATAACATTAGGCTCTGGACTGTCAGAAAATAATTGCACTATTAATATACAAATAAATGATTTAGTCTTTACTGAGCACTGTCCTATAGCAATATTTAACTTAGTTACAGTTTTATTGACAGAAAGTAACACCATAAAATTACTTTCATTATGTTCTGAATGAAGTTTTATCAAAGGTCATGATGTACATGCCATGGTATACATTATTTATATAAAAGAAAAGTATATATATATATATATATATATATATATATATATATATATATATATATATATATATATATATATGTGTGCCAAAATAATACACAGTCAATATTCTTATTTATTCAAAGTTTATTTATGTTATCAATCAAAGCTGTATTCTGTGATATTTCCAAAAGCTTGTACAATTTCTGTGAAAACTTTACACTGAGCTGCTGTGCCTTTGTGAAATTGTGCTACTCCTATACTTGCAAGTATAAATAAATTACAAAGACCAAACTTGGTTTACTTTCTTTATTTGTTTCACTCTCCTTTTTTTGAAAACCACTCCTGCTCCAAAAGAAACTTCCACCACACCCCACAACATGGATAAAACACTTTTCACCAAGTCTGATATCAGTCAGCATGTCTGTCCGTCCGTCCGTGAGATAACATGTTCACGAGGCAGTGCAAATGGTGTCTTGTAACTGCTCTGAAACTGTCATAATCATACCATTCAAGGAGTAAGGCTACTAATCATTTGCACAAATTAAGAGTTGTAGCCTACTCTTTGCCTTAAAAGTGAGCAGAAGATAATGTTACTCAGGAAATTTACCATGAAGATCAATTACAACCACTTATCTACAATGCTAGAATATGATGCGTAGCCTACATACCTCTCTCTCTCAGTAACATATTAATTCCCACTGCACGCTTTTAAGGCAAAGTGTACAGCTGTTTGTTTGTGTGAATTACAATAGACTCCTTCAATGGTTTCAGTTAAGAGCAGTAGTTCATAAATGTATATTTGTATACTAGCATTCAGTCGGTCCGCTATTATCTGCCACTTTTGTTTTTACAGAGGCTGAGTTTCCTTCTCTACATATTATACTGTATGCTTTGCTTCCTCGTATACAGTATTTGGACATAGAAAAGAAAGACACTGAAGAACTTGGACTGAAATCTAGAAACTATAAAGATAATTAAGTGATAAACTCAATGCCCATTGTAAACATGACTATAACATAGGGTGACCAGACGTCCCCGGTTTCCGGGGACAGTCCCCGGTTTCGGTGACCTGTCCCCAGCTGGAGCTGTCCCCGGAAATGTCCCCAGTTTTCACTGTGACTGACAGATCCGAAATTAGAATGAAAGAAAGAAAACATTGACCAAACGTATAGTCGTGCACCCTACACGTGCAGGCTCAAGACAGCCAGAGCAAGCACTGCTCAGAGCTCAGAGATGTTCTAGAATGCCCATATTTTACACTGCTAAAATGTTTATTTACATGGAGTCTGGTGGGTTTAGCGAATGCAATTTCGCAGACTTTTTATGTTTAAAAAAAGGATCTTACTCTTTAACAGAAAGGTCCACCTCCTTAGAAATCCTTTCCATAATGTTGTCTGACACTTATAATATTAATCTGAGCCTGTCAGCGGCAAAACAAGCACTTTTATGAACGTAAATACAAGCTGGACAATTGTCTTGTTTCGCCGTTAAAGCAAAAGCTGTCACATAAATGTAGTGCAGTAAACATTACAACATTTCCCTTTGAGGTGTAGTGGAGTACAAGTATGAAGTAGCACCAGGGGCGATTCTAGGATCAGACCTTTAGGGGGGCTCAGCCCCTAATGAGAATGTGACACGGATATAGCGCGTGCAAAAGTGTTAACCCCTTTGCTGTGACAAATGGTTTGCAAGAAAATTAACATTGAACTTACATGAAATGTTATCATATTTGCATTCTGCACAAATCTCTGCACACCCATTACTCTCTGAGAAATATCTCACAAACTCTTCACTCAACACATGTACAACAAGCGGTTCCTGAGTAATCCGCTTTTGAAATTGCAACAAAATTTCTGCATGGTCTCCAACTTTATAATTTAATCTCATGTAAACTATTATTGTCAGCACAGATATTTTTTGTAAATTGCTTAGCCAGTGTATCCCACCATAATGGTTATCATATTGCCAGATTCCAGACAATCCCACTTACTTATATATATCCCACTTACAAATATGAATATATATTTCTACTGATATGCTTCCTAGTGACATTAATGCAAATATTTGAAGAAAAAACTATTCCACCTGTGTGTGCATGGTTAGAATTCTGAAGTGCAAAATAGTTCAGGCTACAGCACAAATATTTCCATCCATAGATAAGAATAATCAAGTCTAACCTCTGAATTTCTTTTCAAAGTGCACCAGATTGATGCATTTAAACGTTAAAATAGACAACATTTTCTTACAGGGGAGCTTGCCCATGGACCCCCCCTAGGGGGGCTTGTTGGGGCACAAGCAGCTCTAGGTCTAGTGACGTCCCTGGGCAGTCTCCCCGTTTTAAGTTTACAAAGATAAAAACATATTTACGCTTCTGAGCTGAAAATGTCCCCGGATTTTGTCTCAGAAATCTGGTCACCTTACTGTAACAGTGTATTCATCAGTTAAAAATACACTAAAAATATAATGATATAATATAATAATATATACAAAAACTATTGAGGTGTCCTCTCCCTGCTGTTACATGAATGTACAGTAGCCTACATCACTATATAGTTACTGGTCCAGTGAACTAAGACTATAACTAAGGAGGACTGTACAATTAGGATAGGTTTTATAATTGTACAATCCTCTCAAATTATAGTCCCAGTTTACTGGACAGAACACACACTGTGTGCTAAGAATGCCAAATACAATGCACATGGAAAAGTAATATACTGTACATGATCCTTTATTGTCAAAGATTGTCAAGAATACAAAGAGAAATAAATCATCTAAAAAGATGTATTGGTCTCTGACCAGTCTGCCGTTGTTAGAACCATTATAGAAACACGTGTATAGGACTTTATATATTATCCTTCATCGCTGACTTAATTTAAAACACATTTGAAACTTTATCAGCCTTTTCTTCCGGCGCCCTCGAGAGTGGCAGCCTTCTCTGTAGCTCGTCTGTTACGTGTCTGTTTTTGTCTTTTTAACTTTTTTCTCTTCTAACTTAAATGATTTTTAATCATTTACATGCCTTGCGTATATATATCTTCAATGGCTACGATTAAATTGGATCACAGCAGTAAAAACCTTGTTTATGCAAGGGAACAACTGTTCGGACTAAAGACAATGGGACAATTTGCACCCCATCCCAGAGGAATTGACTACCGCGGATGCAGAGCCGGAGCTAGCGTGAAGGCTAGGCTACTGAGGAAGTGGTGGAGGTTTAAGCCATCTATTCCTTCGTGTGTCTGATGGGGAATGTAAACTCACTGGCCAACAAGACGGATGAGCTAGGTGCCCTAGGGAAGAACGTTAGGTTGTACAGGGAGTGCAGCATCATGTGTTTGGATTACTGTGTTTCATACTAGTTAAAATGTTAAAATCATCTTTCTTCTCATACTTGGTGTTCTCTTCAAGAATGTTGTCTTTGAGAGCCTTCTCTCTCTCTAGTATCAACACAGACTGTTATCCATTATCCAATTGTCAATTTGTCTACAGTGAACTTCAAAGATATGTAGTCTACAGCTGGGGATGGATTAAAGAACTAGATTGTTGTATTCCCTATTATAATTTATTGTTATGTGTTTGCACTTTCTATCTGACACGGAGCATAATAAACATGCAACCTGTTCAATATCATTACCTGTGAAACTGTTGATTTCTACATGGCAGTTAAATTAATATTGTCTTTTTATACCATTGGTATTGACTGGTTTGAGTTCTTTTATTGGTATAGGCAAGGGACATGGGCATCACCATCATATATTTAGGGTGGCGCAATTGACCAATCTCACGCACCACACATGCCTTTCATTACACCCATTTTTCGTCCTCGCTTTCTGTGATAAAGGCTACATTTATGATCATTAATTGACAGTTCAGCAGAAAACAGTGCCCTTGTAGCCTAGTCTAAGTGTAGGCCTAACTACCTGTGTGGCTGTTTAAAACTGAGCAGCGCTCCTCTGCATCAACAGCTCACAATGTCTTGTTTTTAATTTATTGGCCTACATAAAATAGCGAACAAATATGAGTTGATGTAATGAATGAAATTTACACACAGGAATTGATCATTGTGAATGATTTGGGATCTCCAGCTGGTCACCCTAAAATGCACCAGAATGAAATCACATCTACGAAATTCAAAATTTTCTGTGGGAGGACCCTGAGACCTCCCGCACAAACAGCCCCACCTACAATATTTTTCACCAGCCGCCACTGAATAACACTGACCTGATTGCTGGTATCAGAGTCCAAGTCTGATGCTTGTCTTCCTGGTTCATTGTTGCCCAGCTGATCCATTCCTCCCTTGTCCTGAAATCCAGCAGATCTCGACTGTGGCTGCTGGACTCACTCTGGATACAAAACGAACCCGGAGTAGTTTGGAGAAAACAGCATTAAATTAAACTGTGAATAAATCTAAAGGCAAAAACAAATTTAACTTGAGGTAAGGCAATGCAAGGCAAGGCAATTTTATATATATAGCACATTTCAGCACAAGGCAACTCAAAGTGCTTTACATAAAACATCAAACATTAAAAAGCAAAGAGCAGAAATAGAAAATAAAAAATATTAAAATATTAACGAATACAGATTTAATATGAGATCAAATACAAGAATAAAATTGGCCCTAAGTTTTATTTTACAGATTTATAAACCAGCAGATGTATTTTGAAATCAACTATTTGAGGCACAGGAAGCCAGTGAAAAGACTTCAGAACTGGAGTGATGTGACCCATTTTTTTTTAGTCTTATTGAGGACTCAGGCAGCAGCGTTCTGAATCAGCTGCAGCTGTCTGATTGATTTTTTAGGGAGACCTATAAAGACACCTTACAGTAGTCAAGTCTACTGAAGATAAAAGCATGGACAAGTTTTTCCAAATCCTGCTGAGACATAAGTCCTCTAATCCTTGATATATTCTTAAAATGGCAATAGGCTGATTTTGTTATTGTCTTAATGTGGCTGTTGAAATTCAGGTCTGAGTCCATGACTACACCAAGATTTCTGGCTTTGTCTGTTGTTTTTAACATTGCCGTTTGAAGCTGAGCGCTGACTTTCAGTTGTTCCTATTTTGCTCCAAAACTTCCTGTTTCTGGCAATAATGTCAGAGAAGAAGGACCGTCTTGCATTCCTCAGTTCTAAATTATAAATGCGAAGTCTCTCTTTATAGGTGTCAAAATGGACCTGGAGACTAGTTTTTCGCCACCTGCGTTGAGCTATTCGACACTCTATCCTATCACACTATCCTCAACATTTTACATTTGCAAATACTCTTAAAATCAAATAATGATTTGTTTGTTGTTTTTTAATACGCGTTTATGAAATTAAAATCGAATGACCAAAATACACCGACCAAAGTTTAACAGTTAGCTAACTAACGTTAGCTTTAAAAAAATAAATCTGTCTCATCTACGTTGAAAACATTATTTCCAGGTAAGTCTTTTCTGCTTGCTTATGTAACCTCTCAGTTAATATCCCAGTTTGACTGTCCTTTTGTTCATTGACATTGACAGATACGGCTGGTTAACTGTTGTTAACGTTACGTAAAGTTAAATTAGCTAGCTAGCTACTGGGTCATTCTATGAAAACTTTGCATTATAAATATCTTATTTTCAAATTACTGTTTTTATAATCTTGAAGCACCTATTTGGATAAAGTAGATTCTTACCTCTCAAATCATCTTATCTTATCTTATTTATTTAAAAAAGAATCAACAGAGGTATGTGTGCTATGTCAACCCTTTTACAAACACATTCATTTGTATCTGAAAATGTTTTAAAGTCATATTTAGATCAAATGTGATATATCATGAATGATATATTGATATATTGATGATGGTTCAAAAACCCTATGAAAAAATGAGGTAGAGATTGAGTGACCCTGCCCGGAGGAAGCCCGGGGCCCCCGTCTGGAGCCAGGCCCAGATGGAGGGCCCGTCAGCGAGCGCCTGGTGGCCGGGTTTGCCACGGAGCCCGGCCGGGCACAGCCCGAAAAAGCTACGTGGCACCTCTCTCTCCAACCCATGGGCCCACCACCTGTGGGGGGAACCGCTGGGGTCGGGTGAGCTGCCACATGGGTGACAGTGAAGGTCAGGGGCCTCGACGGACCAAGCCCGGGCAGCAGACGCTGGCTCTGGGGACGTGGAACGTCACCTCTCTGTGGGGGAAGGAGCCGGAACTTGTGCGGGAGGTGGAGCGCTACCAGTTGGATCTGGTGAGGCTTACCTCTACGCACAGTCTCGATTCTGGAACCATACTCCTGGATAGGGGTTGGACTCTTTTCTTCTCCGGAGTTGCCCAGGGTGTGAGGCGCCGGGCGGGTGTGGGGATACTCACAAGCCCCCGGCTGAGCGCCGCTACGTTGGAGTTTACCCCGGTGGACGAGAGGGTCGCCTCCTTACGCCTGCGGGTTGTGGGGGGGAAAACTCTGACTGTTGTTTGTGGTATGCACCAAACAAGAGCTCGGAGTATTCGGCCTTCTTGGAGACCTTGAATGGAGTCCTGTATGGGGCTCCAGTGGGGGACTCCATAGTTCTGCTGGGGGACTTCAACGCGCACGTGGGAAATGATGGAGACACATGGAGAGGCGTGATTGGGAGGAACGGCCTCCCTGATCTAAACCAGAGTGGTTGTTTGTTGTTGGACTTCTGTGCTAGTCATGGATTGTCTGTAACGAAACCATGTTCGAACATAGGGATGCTCATAAGTGTACTTGGTACCAGAGCACCCTAGGCCAAAGGTCAATGATCGATTTTATAATCGTTTCATCTGATCTGAGGCCGTATGTTTTGGACACTCGGGTGAAGAGAGGGGCAGAGCTGTCAACTGATCACCATCTGGTGGTGAGTTGGGTCAGGGGGTGGGGGAAGACTCTGGACAGACCTGGTAAGCCCAAACGGGTAGTGCGGGTAAACACCTCCGGCGGAGCTTTTCGTGCATCCCTGTGGAGGCTGGGGGCATTGAACCCGAGTGGACAATGTTCAAAGTTTCCATTGCTGAAGCTGCGGCGGGGAGCTGTGGTCTTAGGGTCTTAGGTGCCTCAAGGGGCGGTAACCCACGAACACCGTGGTGGACACCGGTGGTCAGGGAAGCCGTCCGACTGAAGAAGGAGTCTTTCCGGGATATGTTATCCCAGAGGACTCCGGAGGCAGTTGCTCGGAGTAGAGCCGCTGCTCCTTCGCGTCGAAAGGAGCCAGTTGAGGTGGTTCGGGCATCTGGTAAGGATGCCCCCAGGGCGCCTCCCTAGGGAGGTGTTCCAGGCACGTCCAGCTGGGAGGAGGCCTCGGGGAAGACCCAGGATTAGGTGGAGGGATTATATCTCCAACCTGGCCTGGGAACGCCTCGGGATCCCCCAGTCGGAGCTGGTTAATGTGGCTCGGGAAAGGGAAGTTTGGGGTCCCCTGCTGAAGCTGCTACCCCCGCGACCCGATACCGGATAAGCGGAAGAAGATGGATGGATGGATGGATGAATGATAACCCCCCCTTTTTACATTAATGGATTGCTGCCATAAAACTAACCAAACCGAGCGATGAGAGCCCACAAACCAAATTTCAGTTGTGCTGTGACCACTTCATATAAGGTAACGTAACAGAAATATCTTATTTATGTATTGTTAGCTAGCAAACAGGCTAAAATGGTTTCTAAGGTGGCATTAAAACAAAGCAGTAAATCTGAGAAATAAAACGTTGTTTTGGCCGATTTATCACTCAAAATGCAACTGTAGCAAGCATCTTACTATCACTAATCTATAAATAATAGGCTAACGTTAGGCCTATAACGTTTAAGTAGCATTCCCGTGAAGTTTGTGTGGCATTCTTGCCATGTGCATGTCTGGTTAAAGCAGGTTCATCCTGAAAATCAAATGGCTAAGCTAAATCAATTTACTAATAGCTGTTTATGATGCTAGATAGTTGGTCTAAGACTGTATTTGATGATTTCATGTCAACTGCTCGACTTTGATGGAATATAGCTGTTTGGGCAACACAGTCTCACCCCTATTCGTCACATACTGCCGTTTGGTCATTTCCCCCAGAAGTGCATAACCCACGTTCAGGGTACCCCTTCTTCGTCGCTTGACACCGTAGAGGGTCATCCAATAGATATGAATGCAAATCCCTTATCTTTGGATTTTGACGGAAGGGGGTTAGCCATCCAGCGGTTTGCCTGCGCTGGAAAGTATGATTTCAGGAATTGATTTTGTGCTACAAATGTGTATTTTACAGTAGTGTGCGGTGCATAGACTGTTAATGATTGGTGCGGTGACCATACATTTTTGTGGGGCAGAAACCCTTGTCTGAATCACCACGACTTTTTTTTTTCAACATATAATTTTGGGCTGCATTAAAATGACATAATTACAGGAGTTACAGGACTGCATATTTTGCTGTAGGCTTAAAACATGCCTTAATTTAGGTGGGATATTTTATAATTGTTGATGGTATTTCCATTTACAATGGCTAATAGTGAGCCTACTATTTTTTTTACTTTTTTTTTTACGTTCTCATCCATTTCAACCAGCGACGCATAGCAACCGTTGCTATGAGTAAACCCCAGGACTGTCCTAGAATTTTGTATTCTGTCTGGTCCAATTTTACACTTAAAAGGGATACTTTTATTCTGAATAAAACTCTGACCGGAAGTGTAGTTGTTGTTGCAGCTGGCAGCGAACCATATTGGAACCAGGAGCTCTTGTATAAGACTAGCCTGCTGACAGTGTACAGATAACACACGGCCGTGCTCTGCGGTATCTCCTCTGCTGCACACATAAGTAAGTACTTAAAATCCGAGCAGATTTAATTAACTGTCTCATAACATGTCTTCCATTATCTTTAGTGAACAATAGAGTATCGTACTAAAATCCCCCTTTTGCTGTCATACAGAATAGTTAATCGTAGGCAAACGTTAGCTAACTTTTGCTCTCACATTCCAAACCTGTATTCGTTTATACCATCATGCTAATATTATATGTGAATTGGCCACTAGAAATGTTTCAATACTGTCCGTTTCCATTTTGTGTTTTTATACAAAACGTATGCGTTTGTAAATGTTGTCGTCTGACCAAGTAGCTACGTTACGTTAGCTAATGCTAACTTCTGTTAGAAGGCCATGTTACAGGTTTGGACATGGGAAGGGAAATATGAATGAACAGAGGTTGCGTTAAACACCATTATGTAAAAGTAGTTTTGATTAGAGTTTTTTCAAATGGTACCGTTTTAATGGTAATTTACGGGCTGGTTTGTTAAAGTTGTATCTATAATAGTGTAAACATGTTTTTTTCTTTCACAAAACTCATTTGTCAGTTAACAAAATAAAGCAACATTCTCGTAAATTGCCATACAGCCATACAAGAACAGTCTTAACTTGCAGGATTCAGATTTTACATCAGTTCCCTAAACAAGACTACACATCTAAACTAGACTTTAGGCACACTAGGTTTGAACCCCAAAAATATACCATTAGAGGTTAATTACCCAGCCTATTCATTATCATTTAATTTACAAATGAATTCAATATTACTATTTCTTATTGTCATATTAGACATGTTTAAGCACTGGTGCTGGTTGTTCTGGCTGTGTTACATCAGTAATGTCAGAATCATAAATTGACTTTGCACTTTGCAGCAGACCTTTAGCCCTCCCTTCAACAAAATATGTGGACATTCAGGATGTGAAGGCCCAGTCAAGTGCTCTTTTTTTATCATTTCAACTCTCACACACATACCGTCTCTCAAGGAAATTACATGTAGTAGAACCGTTTTCAACAAGTAAATCTAGTTGAACATTCAGTTGCACTTTAACATTTAATTTTTTTTTTCTTTAAACATTGTTTTGTTTAAAGTTTTATCAGATTGCTAAAGAGATTTAGTTATGTAAGGTTTGGAAAACATGGGCCAAGAGTTCACTAACCCTCAGGTTAATCCATTTCCACACTGAATATGGAAAGACTACAGATTGTAGACTAGGGCCTCCTACACACTGCCTGCGTGGCGTGAGCGGGGCGTTTCTGTTGCGTGACGTTTTCTATGTCTTTGCACACCAGAAACGTGTCTGACGCTGCTGCTGCTGCTAGCCTTGTCTGTACACATGGATGTTTCCCATTGATAAATTATATACTGATTTGATTACAGCAAAGACAACGTCGGCAGTATTGATGGCAAAATAGGCTACAGAATATTTCGTTCTGTATTGACAGGTGCAATATTTGAAAATCCATCGTTTTATTTTTTTTTAATTACATTTATATCTGCATTTATGTCAAAACCTAGAGACTTATAAACATCAAAATGTAATTTATTAATATGTATTTGTGTCGAAACATATTTTTTCTATTCTATTTTGCCTGGAAACGCTTCCAACACTCTTGCATGTCGCGTAACAAATAGGCGCCGGTCCTATTTCTAGCATGCATGCGTTTTTGGCGCGGCTCAAGCCGCGCCTGAGACGTGTGTGTCACGCAGGCAGTGTGCAAGCTCTAACCTGTTAACATGGGAGCCGAAATAAAAACGGACACGCCACTCAGCTGACACGCTCACGCCACGCAGCTGACACGCTCACGCCACGCAGGCAGTGTGCAGGAGGCCTAGGCCTTGTAATTAGGCTAACCCTCTTTATGCTCCATAAAGACATACTACACCCCCAGTTGATTCATTTGGTCTTCATGTGCAGTTAACATTTTTGAAAGGTAGAGTAAAAAACATAAAACTAGACTAATGAGAATATTTGTTATTTCTTGTTTGGTGTTAAAAACAGGCGTTTGTTGCTTTTATGTATGCTTTAGATCTGTACTGACACACAGAGGAGGATGTCTGCAACTGTGAATAATCCCTTTCAACATATAGTTGAGCCTCTGGACTCCACGGACCCAAAGAAGCAGTTTTACAATCTTTCCAAACTGGGAGATCCAAGATATGGTAACAGAAATTCTTGACTCAGTGCAGATATGAAACCTCTGGGCAGGGTAACTGAATAGTTTTAGTGATTTTGAGGTTCCCTGTCCCTCTGTTCCTCAGATCGTCTGCCCTTCTCCATCCGGGTCCTTCTGGAGTCTGCTGTCAGGAACTGTGATGGGTTTCTGGTAAAGTGCTCAGATGTCGAAAGCATCCTCAACTGGAAGCAGACCCAGACTCAAACTGTGGAGGTACCATTCAGACCAGCTCGGGTCATCCTCCAGGACTTCACGTATGTGGACGCTATTCATTTACATTTAATGTCAGGGAGTTTCTCCATAGGTTTTTTTTAGCAACGGATGGAATCCTTCACAACTGGACTGTTGTGTGGAACAGCATTTTTTTTGAACCCCTAGAATTTAAATTCAGAGGGAACTCCATCAATTTTGAACTTTTAAAATAACCCTGATGATGTCATAGTGATGTCATCAGGATAACCTCGGCTTGGCTACTACAAATTCCAACAAAAAGCCTGCGTTACATACTGGCGTTTTGGAGTATTAAAGACAACAAGGTTGTTTATCAGGCAGAGTCTCTCTAAAGTAAAGAGGATATTGAGGTGCATTGTGGGAAATGTATGATCCAGTGTTTTTGCAGGTTGACCTATAATAGGACTAAATGTCAGGATATCTTGGCCTCTCCTGCTTTGGTTTTAACGCCACAAATTATTTTCATCATTAAAGGGTAACTACCATTTTTTTCAACCTGGACCCTATTTTCCTATGTTTTTGTGTCTAAGTGACTGATGGGAAGGAGAAAACCGACTTTCATTTAAACAAGTCGACATTAACTACACATTTGAGTTAATCGATAAAATGGATTTATCGCCCTGCCCTATGCTGTGTCTCTGAACTCTCCTTGTAGTGGCGTCCCTGCAGTGGTGGACTTTGCTGCCATGCGTGATGCGGTGATGAAACTAGGCGGTGACCCAGAGAAGATTAATCCTGTTTGCCCTGCTGATCTCGTCATCGATCATTCCATCCAGGTGGACTTTAACAGGAAGTAAGACCAGGTTCATCAAACTCGTAGTTCAAAGATACTGTTTCATCCTCAATATAGATACAATATGATCATCCTCTCAGTTTGCTGAGGCTTTAAAACATGTGATACCATTTGTTTCTTTCTCTAAAATGTAAACACACTGGCTCTTTCTCCTTTTTTAGATCTGATAGCCTTCAGAAAAACCAGGACTTGGAGTTTGACCGCAACAAAGAGAGATTTCAGTTCTTAAAGGTGTGAAAAATGAACAAATCCAGTGTGAGGTCTACATTTCTTATATATAGATAATTATGAAAAGATGTCTTTAACCCTGTAAATATGTTGCCTTTCTTCCTTCTTCCCAGTGGGGCTCTAAAGCCTTCAGGAACATGCGGATCATTCCTCCTGGTTCAGGGATTGTTCACCAGGTCAACCTGGAGTACTTGGCTAGAGTGGTGTTTAACTATGATGGGTACTTCTACCCTGATAGCCTGGTGGGCACCGACTCCCACACCACAATGATTGATGGGCTGGGAGTCCTGGGCTGGGGTAAGACAATGTCTTGTTTATGTCTGTTTCAAACATTATATATTCAGTTGTGCGTTATACATCTTGGTGGGAGACTGTAAACTGGGATCACAGAGGAAGTGGTTTCCAGTCAAGAAAAAGTAGAATTGATGTGATCCTAAAACCCAGAATGTCCTGTTTACATTACGTTTAAGGCGATCAGACATAGGTATTTACTGTACAAAGAATAGACAAGCCTCTGTTTTCAACAGTTTTCAATGTCTGCTCTTGCTTATTCATGCAGTGCACGGATAAGCCTCTAGCTAACAGATAGTTTCGCTTTGCCAGACCCTCCTCCAAAGCGTGCTGAAGGAGGGTCTGGCTTCTCCACACAGCATTCGGGGATGGGAGGAAAACGTGCTCTGGTTTAATGGCATTTCTTTAAACCAATCAGAATTGTCACGGGCGGTGCTAAACTCCGCACAGAGCCGCTGCAAAATACTCGTGTGAGAGAAAACAGGACAGATAGTCTAGCTAGCTGTCTGGATTTACCCTGCAGAGATCTGAGGAGCAGTTAACCATAGTCCTCAGAAATCCACCGAATTTAAAATTCCAACACAAAGAAAGCGGAAGGAAACGGAAAATACATGCATCCGGCGGAATTTCCTGCTGCACGGGAGCAATCCCGGAAGTTGAACACGAAGGAAATAGACCAGCTGATAGATAACATGACAATGACCAAATAAAATAACTTGAATTGATCATTGATCATGAAGTTCTAAATTCTATTTGTCATAAAACCATCAGGTGTGGGTGGAATTGAGGCAGAGGCTGTCATGCTGGGTCAGCCAATAAGCATGGTCCTGCCTGAGGTGGTGGGATACAAGCTGTCCGGGACCCCAGACAAGTTCATTACCTCCACTGACATTGTCCTAACAGTTACTAAGGTAATTAGAATTACTCATGCTTTACACAATGTAACTTAATGTAAAATAATCCGAGGTATGCAGAGACATGTTTGATTATTTTGGGGTTATTTCTGTTGTATTGAGCATCATATTCTGACATTCTCCCTCTCCACTTGTGCTCTCAGCACCTCCGTCAGGTGGGTGTTGTTGGGAAGTTTGTGGAGTTTTTTGGCCCAGGTGTTGCTCAGCTGTCCATCGCTGACAGAGCCACCATCGCCAACATGTGTCCAGAGTACGGAGCCACAGCAGCTTTCTTCCCCGTGGACAACGTCAGCATTCAGTACCTCAAGCAGACCGGTGGGTGCCACGCTGTAGAATATGGAGATCATGTTGCATGAGATATCGGTCCTGGTTGATTTAAGATTTCTATTTGAGTGAAAACTTAACTTGTTGCTTAAAGGAACACGCCGACTTATTGGGAATTTGTCTTATTCCCCGTATCCCCCAGAGTTAGACAAGTCCATACATACCCTTCTCATCTCCGTGCGTGCTGTAAGGCTGTCTGACGGTTCCATCAGGCCAGCACATAACATGCAGGTGAATGGTTCCATCTAGCCTACTGCTCCCAATAAGTTACAAAATAACGGCAACATGTTCCTATTTACATGTTGTGATTTGTATAGTCACAGCGTGTACAAAAAACAACGTAACATGACACACAGCCATCTTCTAACCGTAAACAAACTGGGAACTATATTCTCAGGCGGAAGAATATAGTACTTGGGGCGGAATGATTTGCTTTGCAGCAAGCATGTCTGAGAATATAATTCCCGGTTTGTTTACAGTTAGAAGATGGCTGTGTCTCATGTTACGTTGTTTTTTGTACACGCTGTGACTATACAAATCACAACATGTAAATAGGAACATGTTGCTGTTATTTTGTCACTTTTGTCACAATTGGGAGCAGTAGGATTAGTGGAACCATTCACCTGCATGTTCTATGCTAGGCTAAGCTACCGGTGGAGCTGTCAGACAGCGTTACAGCACTCACGGAGATGAGAAGGGTATGTATGTTATCTAACTCTGGAGGTTACGGTAAATAAGACAAAGTCCCAATAAGTCGGCGTGTTCCTTTAACAAAACGTTTCATTGTTTTCCAGCTGGCTAAAACTTCACTTAGATAGCCTTTAGCTGTTCCTTAGTCTCACTTTGCCAGATTTCCTCCACAGTGCTGCGGAGGAGGTTCTGGCTAGTCCATAAAGCATTCCGGGATGGAAGAAAAACGTGCTCTGGTTCATTGCCATTTCTTTAAACCAATCACAATTGTCTTGGGCGGCGCTAAGCTCTGGACACAATGACAATGCCTCTGTAAAATAGCCTCAGGAAGGAACTTGTTTTGGTGGAACGTGTGTACGTTCAAAAGTAGTTTTAGTCGTGCAACAGAAAACTCAGATTGACAGATAGTCTAGCTAGCTGTCTGGATTTACCCTGCAGAGATCTGAGGAGCAGTTAACCGTAGTCCTCACAAATCCAGCCGAGATCAGAACGCCAACACAAAGAAAGAGGAAGGTGATGGGACATCTGACCGAAAAGAGGGACATCCGGCGGAATTTCAGGCGGCACCGGAGCAATCTCGGAAGTGGAACGTCGTGGATCTAGACTAGCTGTTCCTTAACAAAACAAAACATTACATTGTTTGCTAGCTACAAATTCAGTTAGACCAACGTTACTTATGATTCTGCAGATAAACTCTAATTTCAACTTCTTTCCTCTTGCGGCTACAGAACAAAACAACCAGACACAAGTTTTTTTCCACAGGCTGTCACTATAATGAACATAAGTCCACAGTGTTAGGATCAATCTGTAAGGATTGCCACTTTAACTAGCAGTTAAGAAATGGGTGTAAAGCCTATTTTTCTTTTACCATGCAACACACTTAATAATTACTTAATACATAATTACAATAATATTGTTTTTACCTGTTTAACTGATAGTATTAACCAGTCAAAATCTGTGAAACGGGTAATAAATAACATCCCTAATTTGAATTGATTTGGTGCTATTTTTTTAAAAGCAGCTTGCACTTCCTAACTTACCGGTGTACCAACATTCCACAAATGCAGAAAAGACATCATGCATTGTTCAATAACTGACTTGCCTCCATAGAAGTTCTGGCAAACCTGGCAAAACGTGACCTCCAGTTTGCAGCCGAGTATAAAGACACCTCTGATTAATCTTAAGAAATTATTTTCAGCGTTTTGTTTCCATTCGTTTGTACTCAGGGAGAGAAGCAGAGCAGCTGGCCTACATTACAAAGTACCTGAAGGCAGTGGCCATGTTCAGAGACTACAACGATGTCTCTCAGGATCCAGATTACACTCGGGTCAGTCTCTACATCCTTTTGGCAGTTTTTATTATAGGAAGGTCGATTAACAGTTGCTTTTTAAAAGGTAAAATAGAGTTTGTATTTGTGCCAAAAAGACACAACAGAGTAACTTGCTCACACCCTGATTATAAGTAAAACCATACCAGGGCGTCAAGATTTATTTCTTCCTTTTTTTTTTAGAAGCAAGTTGTAACATGATACTAAACACAAAAACATAATAAAAATAATAAAATAAATGAGGTGTTTAAACATAAGACTGCTAACAGTTTCAACAATAAATGTATACGTAGAAAAGTATAAATTGGCAAATGTATTTATTTTTAAACGGTGAGGCAAATATATATGAAATGAACCACCACTACCAGTACATCCTGATCTCCCCCTCTCTCAGGTTGTAGAGCTGGATCTCAGCACCGTGGTTCCATGCTGCAGCGGCCCCAAAAGACCTCAGGACAGAATTGCTGTGTCTGACATGAAAACCGACTTTGAAACCTGCCTGGGAGCAAAGGTCGGTACCAGTACGCTCTCATGCATCCCAGAAGAATCAAGAATTCAGGGATTCAAAGGTTTATTTGTCCCATTCACCAACATCTAATGTGGCGTGGAAAAAAAGGATAAACATTCAAACATAAAATATGATAAAGTATGTACAGCCCAAGGTGCAAATTTAAGTATCACACTAAAGACAGAAAAATTAGACCGTAAAAAAATTAAAATGTGTCTGTAGCAGGGCATGAAGTTAACTTTTTGACCACCTTCCACAGGGACTTTTTACCAGCCAGTTTTTTTTTTTGTGTCATAAAGGTGAAAAACAGGAATTGCTGTGTCTCTATGATCCTGTCCTATTGATGGTAGCCTATTCGTGGACATTGCGCCGTCATTATGTGCTGTAGTAGGGGGGCCCGCCTTGATAATCCTGCATAGGGGCCCGGTGTTTGCTCGTTACGCCACTGCATATAAGAGATGAGATGACTGACAAAATCAGAAGTAGCCTACGCGCACCACAACAACAACAAAACACTAGTGAATGCGCATCATAACACAATAATTTTTTTGTATAGTTCTTAAAAATAAAAAAATAAATAAAAAGGAAACTTGTTTTGGGGAGAATAATACTTATTATTATTATTATTATTATTATTATTATTATTATTAATTCATTACTCTGGGCTGAGGTGTGTGTGTGTGTGTGTGTGTGTGTGTGTGTGTGTGTGTGTGTGTGTGTGTGTGTGTGTGTGTGTGTGTGTGTGTGTGTGTGTGTGTGTGTGTGTGTGTGTGTGTGTGTGTGTGTGTGTGTGTGTGTGTGTGTGTGTGTGTGTGTGTGTGTCAGTCGCGGGGGAAACGGAGCAGCCCCGCCCGCTGCAGAGAGCCGACAGTATTGAAACAGCAGCAGCTTCAGTGACAGCGTACATTAATGTTAAAATGTATACAGGTTGGCAGGACGGTCTGAAATGTTTTGCACGGTCTTTCGCTGTACGTTTTGTTGGTAAATGTGAGATGTTCGAGTCATACACGTCTTGTCTTCATATCAGAAACTAGGAAATTAATTTGACCCGTTCTCACTCCCGCTTGGTCAGTGGCTGCACGTGGGATGCTGGGATTGTGTGAGTAATGAAAATGCGATAGGGGGCCCCGGCTGTCAATCAATGTCTGCCAGTCATGCGGTCCCCTGATTGGACCAGGCCCGTAAGCAACGGCGTTCCCTGCTTACCGATAGTTAGGTGTCTGAATCACTCAATTTTTCACCCGCCAATCACAAAAGTTACCCGCATTTGGCAGGTGGGCGGGTGCCAATTTCATGCCCTGGTCTGTAGTATAGAAAACACAAAAAGCTAGCATTGAATATCTATTAAGATTTGTCCCCTTGCTTACATGAGATAGTTTGAGATTTTAAACAAAATGTTGTCAATGTTAGTCTTATTATATGGCTGCTTTCTGGTTAGACATTTAATATTTGAGGCTAACTGTTTAAACTTGTCATGTTCTTCTTTGTTGCTTCTTTTGTATAATAAAAAGTAGTTTGCAAAATCTAATCTGAGTTATCGTAAAGTGTAGTTTTGGAATCGTTACAAAACTCAAATATTGTATTAGCTCAAGTCTAGAAAAAAACAACACACAGCCCTTTTTTTTTTTTTTAAATCAGTAATAGCTTGAACGTGTGTTCACGACTCAATTGCTACCTTCCAGGGCAGTGGTTCTCAACCGGTGGGGCCCGCCCCCTGGGGGGGCGCAGACACTCTCCTGGGGGGGTGCGAGTAGGCTACAGGATGGGAGGGGGAAAAAAATCACGTAATGTAACTACGCGTCGCGGCGACACACGCTGTTCGGTCGTGGCTGGGTAGCGTTGCATTTCCTCCCCGACTCATTTCCTGGTTCTCCTTCTCCATAAACAACATGAACTCAAGGAGAGGGTTAACTTCTCCTGGTTCTCCTTCTCTATAACAACATGAAATCAAGGAGAGGGTTAACTTCTCCTGGTTCTCCTTCTCCATAAACAACATGAGATCAAGGAGAGGGTTAACTTCTCCTGGTTCTCCTTCTCTATAACAACATGAAATCAAGGAGAGGGTTAACTTCTCCTGGTTCTCCTCCTCTATAACAACATGAAATCAAGGAGAGGGTTAACTTCTCCTGGTTCTCCTTCTCTATAACAACATGAGATCAAGGAGAGGGTTAACTTCTCCTGGTTCTCCTTCTCCATAAACAACATGAGATCAAGGAGAGGGTTAACTTCTCCTGGTTCTCCTCCTCTATAACAACATGAAATCAAGGAGAGGGTTAACTTCTCCTGGTTCTCCTCCTCTATAACAACATGAAATCAAGGAGAGGGTTAACTTCTCCTGGTTCTCCTTCTCTATAACAACATGAGATCAAGGAGAGGGTTAACTTCTCCTGGTTCTCCTTCTCTATAACAACATGAAATCAAGGAGAGGGTTAACTTCTCCTGGTTCTCCTTCTCCATAAACAACATGAGATCAAGGAGAGGGTTAACTTCTCCTGGTTCTCCTTCTCTATAACAACATGAAATCAAGGAGAGGGTTAACTTCTCCTGGTTCTCCTCCTCTATAACAACATGAAATCAAGGAGAGGGTTAACTTCTCCTGGTTCTCCTTCTCTATAACAACATGAGATCAAGGAGAGGGTTAACTTCTCCTGGTTCTCCTTCTCCATAAACAACATGAGATCAAGGAGAGGGTTAACTTCTCCTGGTTCTCCTCCTCTATAACAACATGAAATCAAGGAGAGGGTTAACTTCTCCTGGTTCTCCTCCTCTATAACAACATGAAATCAAGGAGAGGGTTAACTTCTCCTGGTTCTCCTTCTCTATAACAACATGAAATCAAGGAGAGGGTTAACTTCTCCTGGTTCTCCTTCTCTATAACAACATGAAATCAAGGAGAGGGTTAACTTCTCCTGGTTCTCCTTCTCCATAAACAACATGAGATCAAGGAGAGGGTTAACTTCTCCTGGTTCTCCTTCTCTATAACAACATGAAATCAAGGAGAGGGTTAACTTCTCCTGGTTCTCCTCCTCTATAACAACATGAAATCAAGGAGAGGGTTAACTTCTCCTGGTTCTCCTTCTCTATAACAACATGAGATCAAGGAGAGGGTTAACTTCTCCTGGTTCTCCTTCTCCATAAACAACATGAGATCAAGGAGAGGGTTAACTTCTCCTGGTTCTCCTCCTCTATAACAACATGAAATCAAGGAGAGGGTTAACTTCTCCTGGTTCTCCTCCTCTATAACAACATGAAATCAAGGAGAGGGTTAACTTCTCCTGGTTCTCCTTCTCTATAACAACATGAAATCAAGGAGAGGGTTAACTTCTCCTGGTTCTCCTTCTCTATAACAACATGAGATCAAGGAGAGGGTTAACTTCTCCTGCTCCAGATCTCCCACCTTGGTCAGAAAGAACAGAGGAGACACTTTGTTTCTCTCATTATGACTCTAGAGTCGGTACTCGCTCTAAAGCTAAACGCCGTCACTCTCTCACTTCTCCCTCTACCACACACACACACACGCACACACACACGCACACACGCACACACACGCCGGCTCACGCACACACCAGTGCACAAGTATAAACATCAGGCCACTTTTGTAGGTTACAGAGAAAGCTCTGCGTGGAGCCTCCGCACTGTAAAACAAATCATCCTCCTGGCGACTTTTTTGTCAAAAGCGACTAGCGACAAATCTAGCAACTTTTACTGGTGTTATTGGAGACTTTTGTGGTGTTTGGAGTCTCGAAAGCACGTATCACTCTGCAGTTATGTGCTCAACGAGCAGCAGGTGCTGCCGTGAGCCCCTCCCCCGCCCCTCACCGTCCCTCTCACAGGCGGTCAGTCTCTCAGTAGCATCGCAGCGTAGACCCAGCCTGCAGTCAGAGCAGAGAGGAGACACACACCACTCCACGTCCAGGCTGCACACACGCACACATTGTTACATCATAGCCTCAACTTTATTGAAAACACAACTAATCCACATCCAAATTATTTCAAAACCAAACAAAATGGAGAGATTTCTAGTGAGGACCAACAAGGCAACCGACGCACCACCAGCTGCAAAAAAGCTTCCAAGGTACGATGAAGCATACCTGGCTCAGGTCTCACATTAACATCACCTACCTGCAAGCGTCTGTCAAAAATAGAGATGATATGCCTACTATTAGGCCTAGTAATAATAACTATAATAAAGCATAAATTCATATCAGGTCTGGTGCCAATTCCCAATTATAGCAATAGCCTAGTAATGATAATAGGCCTACTGATGATGATGATAATAATAATAATAATAATAATAATAATAATAATAATGCCTGCAAGCTCACATTAGAAGTCTGGTGCTACTGCCAATTCTAACAATAGCCTAGTAATGATAATAGGCCTACCTACCGCTACTGATGATGATAATAATAATAATAATAATAATAATAATAATAGTGTGGGCCTAAAAATAATAGCCTAGCCTAGGGCTATATATCTATCTATGCAAGGTGGTGTAGTGGGGGTGGTGCCGGGCGGGGCCCAACTGTAATGAACCACCTTTGGGGGGGCCCAGCTTGCAAAAGGTTGAGAACCCCTGTTCCAGGGTATTGTCTGACTCCACAAAGTAACTTGTTTCATGTTGGTCTGTGACATTTTCAGCAAGGTTTCAAGGGTTTCCAGGTGGCTCTGGAGCGTCACAGCACTGGGGTCCCCTTCCAGTTTGATGGAAAAGAGTATACATTAAGCCACGGCTCTGTGGTCATCGCTGCCATCACCAGCTGCACCAACACAAGCAACCCATCCGTCATGCTTGGAGCCGGTGGGTGTACAGCGGGATATCATAGGATTTGGGCAGGTGTATTCTAGTCTAATGTTTACTCCAGTTATTTGATGGAGTTGTAAAAGTGCAGTGCTTTTCTTTCAGGGCTCCTTGCAAAAAAAGCAATAGAGTGTGGCTTGAGTGTGAAGCCGTACATAAAGACCAGCCTGTCACCTGGCAGTGGCGTGGTCACCACCTACCTAAAGGAGAGCGGTGTTATGGACTACCTCTATCAGCTGGGGTAAGCTGCTCAAATTCCTCTTTCAGCCAGTTGTCTTTGTGTGGATAATCCAAACATGTTCCATGGGAAGTTCAACAACGTCCACTTACTAGCTTTTTTCCTTAGATTTTATAACAAAATGTTCTCTGTCGTGGATATAGCTCACAAACTCATCGATTACATGATTAAGTTCCATACTTTTTGACAACTGAGAAAACTTATCTGCTGAGGAAGACTGTGAGATGCAGTTTAAAGCTATGGAAAATGTTGGCCAATAAGTAAAAGGAAATTGCAATTCTAAACTACCTCTAACTACATCTGGGTTAAAAATCTAAATCAAAGCGATCAGAAATCTCAGTACATAAATTGGTGGCTGCCTCACAAATCACTTATTGGCCGGGTTTGATAAACAGTATATTTTACATAACATCAGAGTAAGGGTGGACAATATTAATTAAAATCCTTAATCAATGCATTAGTAATGTAACATCAGTTCCAGTATATATTATGATATATGAAACATTTAAAAAAAAATGATATTGAGACACTGTTTATAGATACAACTACATGTTGATGAATGTCTCTATTGACTCATCCAATACCTGACAAATGAAGGCACTTAATCACATTGATACAAAAATCCTGTAAATCCAGTATTGCCATAAATAAGCTTTAGAGTGGGACGAAGCCTTCTGAAGCCACTGAAACAACTAAATTGGGCTGAAAATAATTCGTTATCGTGAAGCATTTAATACCGTGAGAGTGGTGACATCTGCTGGGCTATCCTTGGTATTGCATTTGTATGCAAGTATTCAATCATAGACTACAATAATACTAAGTTTAAGTCTCACTGCTTTCATTATTAATAAAAGTAAAGTTAGCACTATTGGACTGACCACAGAGTTTACAGCTGTGCTTTAAACACTTCCCTATGATACAAATGTGACATAACCAGGCCTCTCTCATGCTGCTCATATGATTTTTGTCATATGGCCCAGTCAACGGAAGTTAGTATGAAGCACTTTGAAGATATTTGCTTACCTTGTAAACGATAATTTTTTCTTCCCTTGTTAGCTTTGAGGTTGTTGGCTATGGTTGCATGACCTGTATAGGCAACAGTGGGCCACTCCCAGAGCCGGTGGTGAACGCCATAACCCAGGTACTAAGAGGCTGTTTCATCATCCCTACTGTCATGTAAAATCTCAAAGCACACATGAGCTCTTTTTCTTCCTTCTTTGTCTTTTGTTTCCTCCCAGCAAGTTTCACTCTTTATGTTCTGTTGCAACAAGAATATTAATGGACAAATCTGGTGCAAAATGAACCTAGGGGTTAATAACACGTGTACCGAGTCGACCGTTCTCTGGGATATGTTTTCATGCTAATCCAATGTGACCAGTGTGTGGCGTACCGTGGAAGTGTGGTGCTATTTTGAGCCTTGTTAGTGGTATAGAAATAGCGATTTCTTTTTACTTTACCCTCTGCCCCGACGAGTAGCGTTATAAGCTAATTAGCGGTTTACGCTAAAACTGGTCACATTCGGTTAGCATGAAAACATATCCCAGAGAACGGTCGACTCGGTACACGTGTTATTAACCCCTAGGTTCATTTTGCACCAGATTTGTCCTTTAAAGGCACTAAACCCACCTTTGCTCTTTTTATTTCTGTTTGCCTGTTACTCTTTTCCTGATGTGAAGTATTTCTCCTTACTTTTTTTACAAGCTATGTAGATACACGCTTCATTTCAAAATATAAATGCTTACATTATTTTCTGTCATGTACTCCTTTGATTTATTTAAATGACAACGCACATTAATAAACATTACTGTAAACATGCCAGTGTTAGCCAGCTGGCTAAGTTTAAAATGTAGTCCTTTGGCGAGATGTTTTAAAACCATTTAAGGTGTTTGCATTAATTTGTCTTTTAGGGAGATCTGGTTGCTGCAGGTGTCCTATCAGGAAACCGAAACTTTGAAGGGAGAGTCCACCCCAACACCAGAGCAAACTACCTGGCTTCTCCACCACTAGTCATCGCCTACGCTATAGCCGGCACTGTGAGGATAGACTTTGAGAAAGAACCCGTTGGTGAGTTGTTTTTTAATATTTTGGGAGTAACTACCCCGAGAACAATAAGTCACACATTGAATAAAAACAATACTAGTCATTGTGTCAGACAGTTAAGCATATACGTTTTGAAGTGTTACCGGCCCTCTGTAGCCCGCTCCTCATCTCTGCTTGAGGCTCGAAGCTACTTTAGCTGCTACTGGTATAAATTACATTCGGGGAGCTTTCACAGCGGCGTTTACAGGGTTTATCAGTACAGTTAATCCCCACAACAGACCACTAAAATTTCCTTCGGGATGAATAAACTCTCTGTCTGTCTGTCTGTCTCGAGGGGGAGGGGCTGGATGCCACTGGTCTGTGTGCGCTGTTAAAAATACATCGTTGATTGAAAAAAATAAATTAAAGCAATTCGGATTTCATCTACCTGGGCAGGGTCCCCAAGTAGAACCTATGTATGGGAAACAATTAAATTTTATTTATAGTATCAAATCATAACAAGAGTTATCTCAAGACACTTTACAGATAGAGTAGGTCTAGACCACACTCTATAATTTACAAAGACCCAACAATTCCAGTAATTCCCCCAAGAGCAAGCAGTAGCAGTGGCTAAACACTGCTCTGATTCTGCAGTATCAATTATAACCCTCTGGTTTTGTTCCTTTTTTTACTGTCCATTGTGAGTCGGGCAATGTTTCAGGCGTGCAATGCCAATTCATCAGTGCTGTACTTCTTTTGATTGATGAACTGGTATTTTCGTGACGTGATTAGTAGTGACTACAAAAGCGCAGCCAGTCTCTGTGCCTTTCCAGCAGACACTCGGAGAACCCATCAGTAGTTTCCCATGTCTGCTTAGCCCTGGCTGTCAGCACCACAGGCATGCGTCACTATGCATACTAGTTACACTGAGTGGTTATGGTCTGTCAGTGTCACCACAACCCCTCACCCCCGACATTACACACTACAGCAAACTGGCAGAAATTGAGGGTGTATAAGCTTTATAAGCCGTGCCTTTCTTTGCATCTCTCCTCTTCACTCTATGTGCAGCCCCGCCCCCAGTCACTCACACACACTCCTGCAACATGGAGAGACACAGCACCGGTCCACACTGCTGACATTTGTCCACAGTTTTATATGTTATTAGCACAGCTGTATATGTATTTTGTTAAGCACTAGTGGAAAACCTGTATTTGTACCAGTATTTTCGCTGGAAACATTCTGTTGTTGCGGCCACGGCGGGGAAAAAAAAAAACACGGAACAACAGTAGTTAGTGGATGTAATTAACTTCAGTTCTAGCGTGTAAGACGGTGCCTGTTGGACCCGGGCAAGAACTGTGACCCATGGCTCAGATTATCATAGTTCATAAAAATGCAGCGTAGTGACGATACAGACATACATGAGACATTTGTAGTACCGCTGACCTGCCGATGCGCATTCAACCCGCGCCGGACCCGTTCATAATGACAGGGTTTTTTCCGGCTCAGAATGGGCCTTTGTTGGGACACATATGAAGTGGACGGTCTGGGGGTCCTCCCCCAGGAGATTTTAAGCATCAAAGACTTAATTTCCTGCATTTTGATACATTTTAGGCACCAATTTATGGTGCCTAAAATGTAATGGAATATAATGCAGTAAGGGACCTGGATTTGAATACACTTGACCTCAAAGTCCAGTTTGTTTAATTAATATGCTATAACTTAGCTGGCTTGTGTAAAATATAGCAGCTGTGGATGAGAGGGAGGCTAGCTGCTGAAAATCGGACATTTTGGTGCTTGTGATTTTCCTTTGGCGCCGGCTAAATCCTCTTTGGGCGTCGCCAAAACTTTCCCTATGCAGGAAAAGCCCTGAATGAGTCCGCTCTGAGAGTAAAGACTCCACTCTGCAGTGTAGTTAAAACACTTCACTGATAAACCAGAGAATTGTAGAGTAACAATCGTCTTTATGGTACAAGAAAGTTTTTGTATCATAAACTTCAGTCCATCGCACGCTCACCTTCTTGTCTCTGAGCCTCTACCTCCCTCCCCCTCTCTCTCCCTCCCTCTCTCTTTTAATCAGTCTGTTAATGTTGTTAAACAACTTAAGGAGCGTTCTTAGAGATGGGACTTTTTTTATTTAACATTTTTCATTTCATGTGTTGAAGCTGTTTATTTTCAAACAGGGAAGGAAACCCTGTCTTTGCATTTTATTTTGATGACAGTCTGTTTTAAATAAAAGTGCTTGTGACATCTCATATGTGGCTTTGACTTACAACTGAACATTTAGCCCACTTTGTAAAAAATACTGAGATATATATTGTTTATCGCCATTCAGCCAAAAAATACAGAGATATGATTTTTGGTCCATATCGCCAGCCCTAAGCCAAATGTAGAATCTAAAAGTGTATTTTCACAATGGGATGCTGTTGGATTGGCTATATAGTCTTTGGATTGTAAAATGAAATTTGCCCATCAACACTGTTATAATCTGATTTGCCAAACTGCTTGACATTTAAAAATATCCCTTTCAGGGTTAGTGTGAATGTAAGACTGACTATTATGGTTGCAATGCGTCTGAATGTCAGTTTAAAGGGGACTAGCATGCATATTTTCAGGTTCATACTTGTATTTTGTGTTTCTTCTAGAACATGTTTACATGCTTAATGTTCAAACCACTTTCTTTCTCTCATACTGCCCATGGCTGCTGCACCTGTATTCACCCTCTGTCTGAGACACTCTCTTGTAGCGCCTGTCTCTTTAAGCTGTCCGCTCCACTGAACCCAAATAAACGGTCCTCCACTCTCTCTCCACTTTAAGAATGAGCAAATGCAAAAGTGACTGACTGTCAACCACTTTTTAAGTCATGACAACCAAATACTACAACATTTTCTCAGCCAGTGCATCCCGTCTTCTGCCTCACTGCTTGCTGCGGGAGACATTACTTGGCCATTAGGAGAGCAGGCAGCAGCTCTAGCTTTAAACCAAACAAAAAAGGAGAGCTAGTAGAGACCATGTACCAAGTGGTTTGTAAGCTGTATGATAAACCAGTTGGCACTAAAGGCGAATTGTGCTCCTGCGTTAAATCAACGCCGTGGATATGTACGTAGTTACGTGTAGATACAGACGCTACGCCGTAGCCTGATTTGCAACTCTTAAAAAATGTAACTACACGTCGCGGCGACAACTCTGATTGATCTGTTTGGCCGTTGCATTTTCCACTGCTCATTTCCTGGTTCTCCTTCTCCATAAACATGAAATCAAGGAGAGGGTTAACTTTTCCTGCTACAGCTTTTCCCACCGTGGTCGGAAAGAACAGGGGAGACACTTTGTTTCTCTCACTATGACTCTGAGTCGGTACTTGCTTCAAAGCTAATCCCTGTCACTCTCTCCCCCCGCTCTACAACACTATCCCCACATGCCGGCCCTGCTATTCTTTTTTGGGGCATTTTTAGGCCTTTATTCACAGGACAGCTGAAGAAATGAAAGGGGAGAGAGAGGGGGGAATGACATGCAGCAAAGGGCTGCAGGTCAGAGTCGAACCTGGGCCCGCTGCGTTGAGGAGTAAACCTCTATATATGGGTGCCTGCTCTACCAACTGAGCTATCCGGGCACCCCTGCTATTTTCTTAAAGAGATACGCTAGAACACCTGTGCACAAGTATAAACCCTTAGGCCACTTACGTAGGCTGCGGTGAAAGCTCTGCATAGAACCACCGCAGAAGCATGAATCCGCCTTAATACTTGCCTTTGCTGAAGAGTTGTCGCTTTTAGCCAAAATATCCTGTTTGAAGTTTAAACCCATGTCAAGACCCTCTTGACCATGCTGCATTTTCCCAACAGTGTCAGCATGCTTGAGTCCAGTTTTTACCTGCTGAATTCCCTAAGCTGGACACCACTTCCCGTTCTGCTGCTGCAACAGGTGGTGCAGATGCCAGGTTAACCCAATATTCCGGAAAGACCCCTTAAGTCTCGCCTTATCCTATTTGAATTCTTTATTCATCCCCAAGAGAGGCAGTTCCAGGGCTCCTTTGTTCTACAAGTGGATGCTGCTTAGAGATCTTGGCAGTCCCAGCCACTTTTTAGTGAGGGAACTGACCTCCCTTGCCAGTTTTAATCCTGAGTGATGGGGACCACATAGACAATCTGTGGCCACAACAACTGAGGGAGCAAACCAAACTGTAGACAAGAGTTTTAAGGTTTCGTATTTCACTTGATGGTTTCTTCTCTCAGCTACTTGACGTGGTTTGCATTACTGAGATTTGCATCGTAACACTGTCCCAAGCTCTTAACTGGCGCTTTTAATACAGTCAGAATATGTTTGCCGTCTAGAATCAGAATTGACTTTGTCATTGTAAGTATGAAATTAAAAGTGCAACTCAATGGTGCAAACATAAACACATTCAACTAAGAACATAGAGCCGAGAGTGTGAAGATGGTAAAAAGGATTAAAACTAGTAAATGGTAAAATGATTTAGTAAAATAGTTTCCTCGTATTGTTGCATATGTGCAGGTGTGTAGCAGCAGCAGTGGATAAAAGTGCTTATTGTTTTTCTTATTTAAAGTGCAAATTGCTTGTGGGAACAAACTGTCCCTGGATCTGGAGGTGTGTGTTTGGGCCGACCTATACCGCCTCCCAGAGGGCAATAGGTTGAAGAGGTGATGGCCAGGATGGGTGGAGTCTTTAATGATGATAGTGGCTCTGCTGAGGTAGCGGGAGTCTACACTGAACTTCGGGTCTACCAGTCTTCCCTTTACTACAGAAATGCTTGTAGACTTGCTTAGCTTGACTCTTCGTTCTTTGGAATTTGTGTGATGTCATCAGGTTAGCCTTGGTGTTAGAAATTACATGTGATTGAAACTTGTGATTTTAAATCAAAAAAGGATCAAAAGGTTAAAAAAAAAAAGAAATCCTTTAAAAAAATCTTTTGTGTTTAGCTTCACAGCCAAATAACTTTTGTGCTTAATGCATTAAACAAAGGTAGTTTGACATTTTTATTTCTGCTCTCATGTCCTCTGTAGCCATTAACTCTGAAGGCAAAGAGATTTTCCTGAGGGATATCTGGCCCACACGGGAGGAGATCCAGGCTGTGGAGAGAACGTTTGTCATCCCATCCATGTTCAAAGAAGTCTATGAGAAGATTGAGGTAGTGTAACCTTTTAGTTTGTTGGCAAAAACAGACTAAAAATTAACAAGCAAGCATTCCGACAGTGTAATGTAGACGTGTGAATCTTTTGGGATCTTACTGTGTTGTTCTGTTGCAGAAAGTGAATGAACGCTGGAACTCTCTGGTTGCTCCCTCTGACAAGCTGTATACCTGGGATCCCAAATCAACCTACATCAAGTCACCGCCGTTCTTCGATGGTTTGGTAAATATAAAATATGTACCAATCAATACATCCCCCTAAACGCATGCAACAACTATAATTACTTAACCCTTGTGTTGTCTTCCCGTCAACCATTACCTTTTTGTCCTAATGGGTCAAAATTTAAAACGTTTTTGTCACTTTTTTCAAAGCTTTGTATATTCATGGTCAACAAACCTAATTTATGCCAATTTTTGTTGTTAAAAAACAGCAGAAATTATGAATTATTTTGACTAATAGTTAAGATCGGAGGCTGTTGAGTGGATCACAGTTTTTGTCAAAGTTTAGTCAGGATATACTGTTTTGAAACCATTTAAACATTGTTTTAAATGCTATAAAATTGAATAAAACACCCATCATTTAATGAAAGTAATCATCAATTTTACATGGGAAGAATGTTTTATGGGTTCCATTCAATGTGCATCCATGTTCATTTTGGGCAATTTGGATTAAAGAAACCCATATTTGTGATATATTTGCCCCTAGGACAACACAAGGGTTAAGTCCAAGGGTGCCATTAAGTCATTTCATCTAATATAAATTGTATTTTCCACTTATGTGAATTCAAGATGGTGCCGCGGATAGTAGCCTTGGTACTTCGTTCTCTAGTACTTTGTTTGTTTTTGTGCGTTTATTACGCTTTCTGTGGTCTTTCACCATTAACTTATACCAGAGAGGATCTCCTAAACATCAGGCAAACCTCTTCAGGAACTTTTTCTCCGGTTTTCACTAACCCAGCAAGTTTTGCCGACATTCTGGTTGGAGGCACCGCAGTTCTCCGTGGAATCTGCCAGAGACGCAGACGTAGGAAACGAGCGGGATCGCTGGTGAAATTAAGGAAGCGGGGACTACGCACCTCGCTTCCAGCCATTCACCTGGCAAGCGTCTGGTTCCTGGCAAACAAGATGGATGAGCTCCTGCTTCTCAATCACAACAACTCGGACCGCCGCCCTGTGTTTCACTGAACCCTGGCTCAGTGAACGCATCCCAGACAGCGCACTTCAGCTGCCTGGTTTCCAACTCATCCGGGCGGATCACAACATAGAGCTCTTGGGGAAAACGAAAGGCGGAGGAATTTAAGGTTTAGGAATTTTAGGTTGGTGCACAGATGCTATAGTGCTGAAAAAGACATGCAGCCCTCACTTAGAGAGACTCTTTATAAACTATAAGCCTTTCTATTCCCCCCAGGAGTTTGTTATGGTCGGTGTTTACATTCCACCACAAGCCTGCGTAGCAGACGCGCTACAACAGCTAGACAACCAGATAACAGAACACAAACTCAATCAGGAACTCCCTAAATACAGACAGCATATCAAGATTCCCACCAGGGACTAAAACACACTAGACCACTGTTACACTGTTTTAAAGGATGCCTATCACGCCGGGCAGCTCTAGGGTTCTCCGACCACTGTTTGCTTCATCTCATCCCTAACTACAAGCAAAAACTAAAACTAAACTAAAAACTTCCAAACCTGTGGCAAAGACTGTAAAGAAATGGACAAGGGAATCTAAGCTGGAGTTGCAGGCTTGCTTTGACTGCACCGACTGGAGCGTTTTTGAAGCTGCAGCTACAGACCTCAATGACCTCACTGACACTGTAACATCTTACATCAGTTTTTGCGAGGACAACTGTGTGCAAACCAAGACCTGCACATACAACAACAGCAAACCTTGGTTCACTCCTAATCTTAGGAAACTGCGTCAAGCCAAAGAGGAGGCCTACAGGAGTGGGGACCGGGACCTATATAAGCAGGCCAGGAACGAGCTGACAAAGGAGATCAAATCGGCGGATGATGCTGTCAACATGGGACTGCAATACCTCCTGCACCACCTTGACTCCCCAGGGACGTATGCCAGGATCCTGTTTGTGGACTTCAGCTCGGCGTTCAACACCATCATCCCTGAACTCCTACATCAGAAGCTCACCCAGTTCTCAGTGCCTGCCGCCACCTGTCACTGGATCATCAGCTTCCTGATTGACAGGCAGCAGCATGTCAGACTGGGGAGCATCTCATCCAAAACCCAGTCCATCAGCACTGGCGCCCCACAGGGGTATGTCCTCTCCCCACTGTTCTTCTCCCTCTACACCAATAATTGCACCTAAAAGAACCCGTCTGTAAAACTCCTGAAGTTTGCAGATGACACCACTGTCATTGGTTTGATCCAGGATGGTGATGAGTCTGCTTACAGACAGGAGGTGGAACAGCTGGTCCAATGGTGCAGTCAGAACCACCTGGAGTTAAACCCCAAGAAGACTGTGGAGATGACAATGGACTTCAGGAGAAGTCACGATAACGATGATTCTGATTATGTGCTCATGATAATTTAGAGCATTACATTTTTTAAAGTCCACTTTTGAGTTTTGTATTTGTAAATGTCGAAGTACCTCCAAATTGCAATGGCAATGAAAACGCTGTTGGCAGATAATTATCAGTGTATTCTGAAACAGGCTACGACAATGGAAATAAATGTGAAATTGACATTTTTGTTGTTTTGTCTTTATTCAGACCATGGAGCTGAAGCCACCCAAGTCCATACATGACGCCTACGTGCTGCTGAACTTTGGAGACTCTGTCACCACTGACCACATTTCTCCTGCTGGGAACATTGCCAGGAACAGCTCTGCAGCACGCTACCTGACCAACAGGGGGTGAGTGACCTCACTGCTTTCAACAGTTCATGTGAGCTTTAAAGGGTAACTACATTTTTTTTCAACCTGGATGTGTTTGTGTTTGTGACTGATGGGAACAACAATCTTTGACATTGGTCCAGTATTAAGAGAGATCACTGCAGTCGGCAGCAGAGAAACAAGCTACAATGTAAGTTAATAGGACAATTGTCCAGCTTGTATTTACCTTCACAAAAGTGCTGGTTTTACCACTGACAGACTCAGATTATTATTCTAAGTGTCTGACAACATTATGGAAAGGATCCCTACAGAGATAGACCTTTAAAACCTCTTTAAGACCTTTATGTTTAACCAGAAACAGCTCTGAAGTCGCTAACGCTAAACCCACCAGACTCCATTTAAAAAAACAATACTTTTAGTGTGTATAGAACCTACATATTTTCACATGTAAATTGGTGAACTATGTGTTTATTTCAACCAAAACTAGAGTTGTGATGGTTGGAAAAGTAGAAAGACGACCCAAAACGGCTTTTCATAGTTTTATTTTGTTTCTGTCGACTTTGAATAAAGTATATTTTACAATGCTAAATTTACTGTTTATTTACATGGAGTCTGGTGGGTTTAGCGAATGCAATTTCGCAGATGTTTTTATGTTTAAAAAAAGAATCTTACTCTCTAACAGAAAGGTCGACCTCCTTAGAAATCCTTTCCATAATGTTGTCAGACACTTACAATAATAATCTGAGTCTGTCAGCGGCAAAACAAGCACTTTTGTGAAGGTAAATACAAGCTGGACAATTGTCCTATTAACTCACATTGTAGCTTGTTTCTCTGCTGCCGACTGCAGTGATCTCTCTTAATACTGGACCAATGTCAAAGATTGTTGTTCCCATCAGTCACTTAGACACAAACACATAGGAACATAGGGTCCAGGTTGGAAAAAAAATGGTAGTTACCCTTTAAATAGTCTTACTAAAAAGCAACAGCCAATCATTCTTGAATTTATGAAAAGGATATAAAGAGACAAATTTGCTGTGACAGCTACAACTTTCCATCTGAACTTTCAACTTAATTAGTCTTCAAAGGGCAATTGGTTTTGCAGCATCGACTGCAACATAAAACAAACATGAAATAACATTAATCAGGGCAACACAGACTTAGCAGCACTGCGTCAATGAACAAGCATTAAGAACAATAAATATATCCTGTCATCCCCCTACATAAACATATGACCATCATAGCATAATCATAACCCACTGAACAGGAAATGTTGCTATCTAGTTTGTATTTGTCCTTCATCTCCTTCCTGATATCACAGTTAGGATGCGGTGTGTTAAAGCTTTCTCCTTCACACTTTTTATCGTCCGACAGTTTGAGCCCTCGTGACTACAACTCGTACGGCTCGCGTCGAGGTAACGACGATGTCATGGCCAGAGGGACGTTTGCCAACATCCGCCTCTTTAACAAGTTCCTCAACAAGCAGGCGCCACAAACCATTCACCTGCCAACTGGAGAAACGGTCAGCATGCAGCACCTGCGTTCTCGTATCTCACTAATGTGTTTGCTTCAATTTTCTTTGTGTCAACAAGTAGGGATGCTGCTTCTCTTTGAAGACCTTGGGGTTGCCTCGCATCATGTAATCGGGACGGGCTATTTTTACATGGACTAACTCTTGCATATTGTGCCCTGTTTGTCCAGCTGGATGTGTTTGATGCTGCAGAGAGATACCAGCAGTCCGGCGTCCCTCTGCTGGTTCTCGCAGGGAAGGAGTACGGCTCGGGCAGCTCCAGAGACTGGGCAGCTAAGGGCCCCTTCCTACTGGTGAGGATCAACATTTCCTCTCTGGTCCAGCTACAGGTAGCACTGAGGTTTAATGAGATGGAACACGTGTAGATCAGTACTGAATTGCTGATAATATGAGCAGCGAGTTAACATCTACAGTTAGAACATAAAGTACCAGAACTTTGAAAGGCCTCAGGAGTTAAATGTTAAGTGTGGGTATGCTGTAATGAGGTGTGTGTTTACAAGTCAGACATTAGAAGAACCATTTTAATCCTGGTTTTCCATTGAATTTCATAGTTTAAAAAAAGTCTCAGTATGTCAAATATCCAACACATCACAAGCAAAATATTCAATGTCTTTTTATGCAGATTTGTAGCAAGAACTTAAAGAAATACCAAGGTACTCTTGCTACTGGTGAGGATCACTGGGATTGGGATACATGTAGTCATGGGGATAGCTGAGTTGTCATCATGTTTGGTCATGTGATGAGCTGAATAAAGCTGTGGGAAAAGTGTTTTTTTTAATGGTGAAAAATGAATGGTTTTGTTTTCAGGGTATTAAGGCAGTTGTGGCAGAGAGCTACGAGCGGATCCACCGCAGTAACCTAGTTGGGATGGGAGTGATTCCTCTGGAGTATTTAGAAGGAGACACCGCTGACAGCCTGGGACTGACCGGCCGAGAGCGCTACACCATCATCATCCCCGAGCAGCTCACGCCCCGGATGATAGTCGATGTCAAGGTTCGTTGTTGGAGAGCAGGGACACGATTGCACTGCTGAGGTAATGTGATACTTGATGTTGTCTGTCTTTGCCGTCACAGCTCGACACCGGGAAAACATTCCAAGTGCGGATGAGATTCGACACGGACGTGGAGCTGGCGTATTTCCGCCACGGAGGCATCCTCAACTACATGATCCGCAAGATGTCCGAAAACTAACATGCCAAGTACAGCACGGAGCCAGAGCAACGCGTGTCATTTTCTAATTCTCAGCTGCAGTCTTAACATGACAGCAGTGTAACGGTTTACAGAAGAATAACATCCAATCAATGTCCATGTACAGCCATTTACAAAGAGCTGATTTACAGCCAGAAAACACTGATGTTCTATTTTTTGAGAATGCTGCTACTTCTTTTAGTTGTTGAGCAGACCTGTTGGGGAAATATATATATATATATATATATATATATATATATATATATATGGGATGTGTATAATTAGTTAAGATGTAAGGTGATGATGGTCTAACGAGTTAAAAAGATTGATCTAGCAGATGCCATTACAACGTGGGTCTTATTTTTGTCTTTTAGGTCTTTATCAGTTATGCATTCCATTTGTTTGCCACTTTAGAGCTGTTATGATTCCAACCGCTGCGCTCAGTCAGTAGTACTACATGTAGTAGGTTATCCCGTCAACCTCAAGTAATTAATTCCACCCCCCCCCAGTAACTGTTTCTATCCTTTTGGTGGGAATGTTCACCTTGTGTCATTAGTGAATATTGGGTTGGGTTGCTATATCTACATAGTTGCATTCCGTGTGATAATGCGTAGGGATCACAGTGAGCAGAAGGGTTACAGTGGAGGTGGTGGTGTTGTTGTTAGATGAGTTCTTTTTAATATGCTTCAATATGTTTTTAATTCACAACAATCTCTACCAGCATCAGAAAACACAAAGGGCCAATCACAGTAGCCCCTTAAAGCAGAAGAAAGACAGTTAACTCACATCCAGGCATGGACCGGTTACCGGTTTCAAGGTATACTGAGGTTTGAAAAAGTCTTCAAAACCACTGACATTTTCTGTCATACCGTTCCTAAGGTATGAGCTGTTTTTTTATGATTATTCAAGGACAGAAAGTGCAGTTCTCTGCAAATCCCTCTCCCTTGTTGTTTTTCACCCAGACATTTCAAAAAGAATACATTTATAGTTTAGGTATAGGTATTTTTGCTAAAGGTTATCATACTGTCAGAATCTCTCTTAAATCTTCAGCTGCTATTCGCACAATTCAAGGTTCTCTGGGGAGTTTTGGACCTTTTAGTAGCGATATAGAGAGAGGTTTTTGTGTAGCTCCTGTGCATGATGAGGTGACACAATACATATTCCAGTTAATAGTTTGACACTATTCCACTGATCAACAGGTGGCAGTAATGTGCAAATATATGCAACAAAGGCAGGGAAGAAAAAGCTAGGAACAACTGATTAAAAGTCCACAGTAATGCCTGTCCCTAGTTAGAAATGACGAAAAGACCCATGTTGTAATAATGCTGAAATCTTCTTTAAAAACAAGGACCATGTTGAGATTCAATAATGTATTACTCTTGACTTTGAGTGAACTTTATTTACATATCCGCTTTTAAGCCAATACAGATGAGAAGTCCTTGATGTGCTCAGAAATCCAGATCTTCCATGACTCTGATGAGGAAGATCTTGTGATATGATTGAAAGCTCCAGAAAAGCTACTGTATGGACCATGTGGTGAGGTTGTTAACTCAGGGATATAATATTGGTGGTGCAGAACCTTTTAAATCATAAAGGAAGAAATTGAGTGTGTACTAGAATATAAGAATATTATTGTGGTTACTCCTCCTGCTATGCACACTGGTGAAATACCATGATACAGTAATGGTTATGTTGCACATGGCTCAGCTGTTTCCATAAGAACTACCCCTCTACAGGGTCAAAGTTTTATTCACAAACGTTTTCCCGTCGTCTTTTCTGTAGACTGGAAAGGAAACGTGCCCGTTAGTTCTTCAGACATTCCCAACCTCATTGTAAATGTGTTTTTGTCAGTGTGTGTCAAGCTAATGTTATTAACTGCCTTAATAACTGTATATGTGATCGCATTGATTCAAATGTTTGTCCTCCTGCCCTTTTATCTAAAACACTTATCATTTTGATCATTAAGAATGACAAAACCATGTTGCACACTGTCTGAATGCATTAAGCAACTGATTACTGAAAAACAGAATAAAATGTGATTTATTTATTTTTTTGTGGTACTTTTCCGGTCATTAATTAGCTTCACCATTCTTGGATTTTAGTGTCTATTTTAATTGTATTTATTTATAGACTGGACCATCATAACTGTATTGTGCCAGTCAGCTTGCAGCTCATAGTCATCTGCAGTCCCTTGCTACTGCTCTAAACTTCAAACACTAACACATGACTGTATTGGAATGCTTTTTTTTATTACACTGGAGAATATGAGCCTTAAATAGTCCACAAAGCTTTGACATTCCGTAAATATGACGCAGGCTGTTTGTACTCTGCTGATCCTGGATTACTCCAGACCATTTTTTTTTATTTATTTATTTTTGAGTTTTTGAGAAGAAAGTGAGTTTCTAAGCCACTCTCTACCTACAGTATAAATGTTGAAACACTTGATGCGTATAGGAGAAATGTCAAAGGGTTGGCAGAGTTGTCAGATGTACCTTCATACTGTGAGTGGGGACATTTTCTTTGGTCTAGCTAGAGGAAACACCAAGGTTTAATGAGATGGAACACGTGTAGATCAGTACTGAATTGCTGATAATATGAGCAGCGAGTTAACATCTACAGTTAAAACCTAAAGTACCAGAACTTTGAAAGACCTCAGGAGTTGCATGTTAAAGGGTAACTGCCATTTTTTTCCAACCCTATGTTTCCATGTTTTTGTGTGTAAGTGACTGATGGGAACAACAATCTTTGACATTGGTCCAGTATTAAGAGAGATCACTGCAGTCGGCAGCAGAGAAACAAGCTACAATGTAAGTTAATAGGACAATTGTCCAGCTTGTATTTACCTAAAACACTCAGATGGAAAGGATTCCTTCAGAGATAGACCTTTAAAACCTCTCTGAGACCTTTCTGTTTAACCAGAAACAGCTCTGAAGTCGCTAACGCTAAACCCACCAACCGGTTTAGCGAACGCAATTTCACGGATGTTTTTTATGTTTAAAAAAAAGGATCTTACTCTTTAACTTCGACCTCCTTAGAAATCCTTTCCATAATGTTGTCAGACACAATCTGAGTCTGTCAGCGTCAAATCGAGCACTTTTGTGAAAGTAAATATACTGTGTGTATATATGTATGTATGTATGTATGTATGTATACATACATAGACCCCTTGGTCTAGTACAAATGCTGTTCCTAAGCCTTTGCTTTGAGTATAAAAAAATATATTGAGTCTAAAAATAATGGGAGTGGCCTATAAAATATCACCGTGTGTTAGTTTCCAATGCTCCGTGTCCTCAAAGCTGTGGCCCTGCAACGCTTCACCAAGTGAAAACATTATAGATGTCTTGTGCATCATTTTATACATTTTTCTAACTAGAACTCAGCCTGACAGTGTACCGCTCACATTATGATGAAACAGCTGGAGACACAGTGAAAGCGGAGTCAATTTTGCACTTGAATGTTTATAACCACCGGCATGATAAAAAGAGTAAGTGACACTAGTAATTTGGGGCAGGACTAACTCTGTTTGGCAGGCCACCACAGTGAGAACAGAGATGATATCGTACACCTTCATCCACATCATCCTCCTGCCTTTCTCATTCATTCTTAATCACTTGCCATTCTGGACTCAGGTACATTTACTTTTGTTTCTGGAGTTATAGCAGATTTTGCAGAATGACTTTTTTCATGTCCAACACAGAACCATTTCCTGAAGTCAGTCAGCAGCCTCTCCTCTGTGGGAGATGACTGCTCATTGATTCAGCAGTAGCGATCCTTGCTCCGTGGTTCATGTTTCACCGGCCCACGTCACCGTTAAAACACACAGGGATGAAAGAAGCCGGTGTGGGGGAGGGGTGAGTTAGACATAAAAAGCCAGCTGGACGTGTTGCCCACAGGCATGACCCAGCAAACGCACAGCATGTGCACACACTGACACAGAAATACACACTCTCACAGCTGAGGGAGTGCTGGACTTGCAAATGTACGTAACTCATATGAATTATTCAAACCTTTGAAAACCACAAACTCGAGTTCACTTTAAGTCTAAAAGTCCATAGCTGCTGCTTATCACACATTAGAAAACACAACAGTAGCCTTTTAAGGGCATCTGAGATTGAGCATGACAGGGCCAACTTGAATAAACATTTGGAGCAATACCCTTATATTCTTTCCTTCCACAATGATGATGAATTTCAGACTCATGTCAGGGGTCAGGCCGGAGTTAGTCTCGCATGCCAGACCTATCTCCACAGGGCTGCAAAGGAAGGTCTAGCAACAGGAGCAGGCACTCCTGGATAGGAGAGAAAACGGTCAAGGGTTGTTTTCATTTTTTTAAACCAATCACAGTGGTCTTGGGCGGCGCTAAGCTCCAGACGCAGCGACGGTGGCTCCGCGAAATAGTCTCTGGAAGGAACTTGTTTTGGTGGAACATTTGCACCCCGCAAAAGAAAACGCCACATACAATATTAAATGAAGTTAACTGTTGACACAATACAGTAACGTGAAATATTTAAATTAGCTGATACGTGACTGATGTCTGAAATCCTATCTTCTCTCAGTTTAGCATAACACTGAAGATTTTGGTATCACAGAAACATGTTTCCTAACTGCATTTAGGCTAGATGAAAAGTCAAAATAAGATTATTAAAGTCTTTAGGATTAATCCTTTGGGCCTGGGGATCATGAATGTCGGAACTAAATTTCATGGCAATCCAGTTGTGCATAAATACACTCTGGAACATATAATAATCAATCCTGTTAGTATGGCTTAGAGACACTAACAGATGTCTACAACGTAGAGCCACATCAAGCCTCATGATAAGATAGAAGAAGTAAATAAGTGAAAAAGTACACAGGCTTTGTTTAAACCTCTTTCAAATGGATGTTACAATTGCAGAGAATGTACTCAATGGTCAAATGTACTTCACTCATTGTCATACTGGTATAAAGTACTTTGTTAACGTGTCATTTATATGAACAAATGCCCTAAAATACGAGGATACGTGAACATAAGAGCTCAGTAAGGAGAACTGATAGATATTACCCAATAGCAGTACATTTCAATGACATGACATCTCATCATTCAGATTCATGGGCATTGAAAAGGTGACTCTGCCAGAGAGAGGTAGTGATATTGATGAAATACTGAATAGAAGAGAAGTATACTGGATATTCAATCTGCAAACTTTATCTCCCAAAGTTTGAATGTTGAGATTCAATGGCATGTTAAGCTTTAAGGAGCTTTGTGAAATGTATGGTAAACACACGGGATTCATCAGATGGCACTTCCACTATGCATTACTCCATTTTCCTTACAATGTGATGATAAAATTGATATATTGCACGTTTAAACATCGAGAGAAACTCCCACAGATGATAACTGTCCCAATGTCCCGTTGTACGCATTGTTATGGCTAAATGACTGACAACGGTCCAGAGGGACCGAAACGTGACTCTCTTCAATAAACTGTGACGCTGAGCAAGAACAGAGTACAGGATCTTCCTTTTCCAAAATGTCAGGTCAGTAAAATAATTCCAATTGCCACAATAACTATTCTTTGCATCATTTATTCAGTACAACTCATATCATTCATATATTAGTGCTATTTGATCAGTTAACATAATGCAGGAGGGTTGTCACTTTTTCAGCATCAACAGACACAGGTTGTAGAATGATCCTCCTCCTCTAATTCATCATTTAAATGCACGTGTAAATAATGTATTAGTATCGCTCCTCAGTCACCCCTGATTACTAGACTGGGTAAGATAGAGTAGTGTGTAAGTCTAACATACACATAGTGAACTTTAACATTGCTAGATTCAAGTCTGTCATCCACAGTGTAGAAGGGTGAGGGGGGGGAGGGTGAGATCTGTTTCAACGATGGTTCTTCTCATTGACAGAGTGACACACATGCTCTGTTGAGGTAGGAACATCGCTTTCACATTAGATGCGTTGTTACCTGATGATTCTCGGAATATTCATTAGAAAGCACAGCCTAAACCTGAAATGTGCTAAAATCATACAGTACAGCAAGGTTGGCCCTTTAAGGAACATTATGAGCAGCTTTAAAGTGCACCATAATAGCATTAGTATCACAAGCGTTAAATATGGTCCTTATGTACACATTCCAGTGTCATACATAATTAACAACTCAGCTTCCATCTCCAATCATTTGCTCTTGTGCAAGTGAACACATCGAAACACAGTAAAGTAAATGTGCAAATATGAGTAGAACTCATACTAATCATATTTGTGACCAACATATGAGTTATCAAGATGTAAATGTAGCGTGCGAGTAAGAGCTTACAATTTAAGATGTAACTCCCTCTGAGAAAGACAAAAGGACATGACAGAATCACATGAAAACACACATAAATCTTCATCCGAGCGCTGCTAGTCATTGTTCTAGACAGAAAACGCAGTTCAATAAAATTAGAATTGAACCTGCCACCAAATGTGACCCAGCAGAAATGAAAATGCCCAAAACTGTCCGCTAGCAGAACATTTTGTCAGACATAACAAATCATAATATCTATCATTGACATAACCTAACTGTCGGCTAGACGAAGCTTATAGCGGTGAATTAGCCATGCGCTACCCTTGGCCATACTCTGACACCCCTATCTCCCTGCTGTAAAAACTCACTGGGCGCTGCTTGTTTTTCTGGGTATTAACCGTATTAACAAGTCGCCCAAATTAACATCAATGCTGCCAACACATCTAGGAGTTGTACTTCTGTTCTTCACAATAAAATGGCATGCTTCAACAACTCCAAATTACGCAGTAAAAGCTCCTTCATTTTTCGCCACCTGAGGGTCGCCCAAGTCTTCTTACTGCTTTCTCTCATCAAAGTCACTTTCATACACTAAATAGACATGTAAATGTACGTGCACACATATGAAAATTCAACATGTAGATTCTTAGATGTGTTCGAATATGGCCAATAACACCGAACGGTGTCCGAACATGGACACGGTAACATTAAGTATATGTCAGACAAAAAATACCCATTTTCTTTTCAGCTGGGACATTTCAAAAAATTCTGCACAGGCCAAAAGGATATACCTTTGCTTAATTTGATCCGTTACTGACCGCTAGCTTCCCGATAGTCATTCTCTTTGGACACTGTGCATCTGCTAAACACTCAATACAAACATAGACATGGACAATTGGCACAGTAAATTGGATTTAAAACAACCAAAACCCAAACGTGGCTGTGTCCAAAGCTTTAAAAAACAAAAGGAAGCCGATCAGGTAGCAGACTTCTATAAAGAACAAGAAAGACAGGAAAGCAGACATCTACGTGGTTATTTCAACATTTGTGCAGGCAGCATATCATCCTACAAAACAAAAATAAGTGCTAGCAATAAGGCTAAACATTGCTTCATGCAGTCACAAGTTGAATAAAAAGATAGAAGGTAGTTTCTCTGGTATTGTTAGCATTGAATGTACATGGTAAACCCAGTTTGTGGGTCTCACAGACCTAAGCATCCGTTTATATTTACAGTATATACCCTATCATCTTTTTGAAAACCTAGAAGGTCTTTAACAACATGAAATGTTGTATTTGTGATTGTGATATTTCCAGATTCTTCAATCACTTTTCTGTTCATTGGGATGAAACAAATATGTCATCCACTGCACGATCAATACATGTTTAACCCGTTTCCAAAGTTACATCATGTTTCATATCCAGCTAGCCAGAAAATGACATATGTCTTTTCTTGTATTGTACAACATTAGAAAACATAACACAAAAAACTTTAAAATTTCACTATCACTAAGGATTATAGAAGTACCTTCAGAACAGCGCTAAGTGCTATTTCATGCCTTTGGTTTTTTAAAGATTGGCGGATATATATTTTTCAGAAAAACAGATGCTTAGCTCTGCGACTTGAATGTTATGATAATACATTAAAGGGGGAAACTGCTAGGTTAACTATTAACCTGATCTATCTGTCAAGTGCAAATCTATCCAGGAAGTACCTGGTGTAGTACAACAGTACAAAATTGCCATTATTTCAACTATCACCTTTCCAAAGTATGGCTTTTGCTCAGAGAGGTTGCAGTACATCACACAACTTAAAAGGCAGCCTCTGGTTGCATCGTCCTTATTTCATCTACGTGTACAAAGTAGGCCTTTAAACTGATTTTTTGAATGATAGACTTGAGCTGTCAGTATTAACATATGCAGCATGTGCAGCAGGTCCACTACGCTTTTCACACTGATTAGAAAACATGAGATTACATGACATTTAATCTGAACTAGAGCACTTTAAGCAGTGTGAACATAATCTACGGAGAACTAGTCATCAGTGTAATGAAACCCATAGACACAGCAGATGTATTCACTGCACTGTACACTTCACATTGAAATAACCCAAGTACTCCAACATATATATGCCCCAGTAATGTTACGCGTCCTTTAAGGTTAATAAGCGAGCATGGCTTCTTAATGACAGGGCGAGTTTGACCGACCCCCTGAAAGTGCTTTACTGTACGACTGATACGAGCTCTCAGCTATTTCTGTTGCGTCGTCAAGGCCACCGCACTTCCTGCTGCAAGGGTCATTTGGAAAGAGAGGAAATGAGACTGCATGTGTTCATGTAAGGCAGAGGAAGAGAAAGATGTGGTTAACAAAGGCCAGAAAAGGATCCATTCAACGTGAAACTATAGGTTCAACCTATGCAGATACTTTGCAAAAGATGCTGTTTAAGGTCAGAGCAAGGGGAAGTGCCACAGGAGGAACTACTTGCCAACAGACTACACACACAGCAACTTCTGTAAATGGTCACGCTGACATTTAAGCCACAATACCCAAACGTTACATGGAATATGCTCTCCTGGTTACCAACACCTTTCCTGTGTCCTGAAGTGTGCAGTCCCTAGAGGTAGGTATTATTGCCACTGCTCAGACATCCTGTTGGAACATGCTGAAATAACTCAGGGGAAAGAACTGGCAATGTCTTTCAATATCCACTCAACCAGACAGCCACCCTGTGGTGAGCTCAGAATATAATCCTTTCATCTCACGTTGTCCCCGATTACCGCTTATGAGAGCTTGAAAAACACTTCTGAAGGGGGTGGAACATATGACGGACTTGAAAATCAGGACGGACAATTTGTTTTACTTGTGCGCATCTCTTTGTGGCATGGCTCTGTATGCATGTGCAAATCTTCCTTCACAGTTAGAATGATTTAAAAAAAGATGTATTTGTGATTAGTGGCATTTCAGGTGTTTCTTAGGGTGTTTCTTTGCTAGCTGATCTCTCTCTGGTCCGTAGATGCAGTTGGCATGCCGGGAAAACCACACGATGATGGAGACGATGGTGGTCTGGAGGAGGAACATCACCCCGTAGGTGGAAGCTATGGTAGGTCCAGGTAGGCGAGACAGGGTGGCAGGGGGCAGCAGTAGAGTCGGGCTGAGCAGGATTGCCCTCACCTCAGTCTTGATCATGTGGAGTTCGTCGAGGATGGACAAAAACGTGCAACAGTGGAACCACTGGTGGCTGTGGCCCCAGATGTCGAAGCGACCCGGGGCTAGCCGCTCGGGGAACTTGCTGATGTTGAAGACGGCCGACACCAGCAGCCAGAGGCAGTGGCGATAGAAGTAGCTGGCCGTGGAGGTGGAAGCAGCAAAAGAGGAGGAGGTGGTGGAGTAAGGTGATCTGGTGAGGAGGCGGTAGAAGACTGGCGTGGAGGAAACGAGGAATGGGAGGAGGAAAACAAAGGTTCGGATGACGTACCGATGTCGCCTCCACCTCTCGCGAGAGTTGCAGCAAGATAAGACACAAATGATTGCTACAACACATGCGGACGGGATGTAGAAGGTCTCAAAAAACACACAGAAATCTGGGATTGCATAGGATGATGTAAGAGATCCTGCAGGTTCATCTTTCAAGTCCATATGGGAGCCATTGCAGCCTCCAGTCTCCACTAACCCTGCCCGAGGGTGGATGTAGTAGTAGTATGCCAACGATGAGCCAACCGTGTAGGAACTGATTGTGCCGTAATCCACAAAGAAGCAGACTTCTCTTACCACCAGAGACATCGAGTTGAGCAGGTGGGCCATGCTGCTAGCCATTAACAGACAGAACACCCCGATAAAGTAGTTCCACAAAGGATAGAAGAACGGGGCATCACTATGTGGCGCATCTTCCCAACCAAACACCTCCACAAAATAGTACGAAAAAATAAAAACTGGGAGGAAATGTGTCCAGAAGTTGCCTGTTTCATTGGTGGGCCTGAATGCTGATAGTAAGCAATCCCTCAGGCTGTAGTTTGGGAAGCGGTAGCCAGTCAGGATGAAGTTTTCTATGACCCGAGGCGGCACGTCCGTATGCCTCAGAAGAGGTAACGGCTGCCCACAGTTCAGAAGCATAACGGCAACACAAGCCCAAAGTCTCTATTTGAATCAGACTTTCTCGACTTCCCTTTTTATTGCTTGGCTGTTTAATGTATTGCTGATCACAGCATGTTAAATGATCCCCATAAATGATCTTGCTTACAGCTTGCTCTTCTTTTGACCTTTGAGCCCGGCTTTGCTGTGGGCCTCGTGAGCTGTAGACTAATCCAAAGAGCAAAGCTGGTGTAATGTCATAGTCCAGCAGTATACTGAGAGAAAATGGCAGGGGAGAGTGTAGTATCCAGGATCCTCCAGGATCCTCAGGCCACCTGCTTGGTTAATTTTTCATCTGGTTTCTTCTTAACCCAAGAGCGTTACCAAAGGTCAGGCAAAACATCCAGCCTGGAATCCTTTTCATGCTGTTTATTTCTTACCCTTATTTTGCATAGGACATGGTCTGCATGGATGATTATCATACGCACATTCACCTTGTTATGGACAGTTCTGCCGCAGCAAATAAAAATGAAGGTCACTTATTACTGTGTTACAAGGTTGAACAGGACGTTAGTTACTACAGCAGAGATGTCCTGAAGACGCGTCCATTAAGCTCTGCGGTATGTAGGTCATGCTGGCGTTCAGCACTATATCAGGGTAGGCTACTGCAGGCTTCTATTGCTCCTGTTGTTCCCGGTCCATCAGCCTGTATCCACCGTCCGACTTTCAATTCATTCAGCTCCCATTCCGTTGTAATGCAGAGCGCTGTAGAGAAGAATAAATTCACCGGGACGAAAGAGCACAAAACGTGTTAGTGTGCTGGTGTTCAGTCCTTTAACGCATGGCCACGTTAAATATATTTGGCGGGTGAAAGCTCGGACAGTGCCGTGGGTCTGTCTGTCTGTCTGTCTGTAGCCCCGTGAGGCTGCAGCCAACCGGCATTTCAGCGTAACACCGAGGTTTGACAGGTACCAGCATCAAGCTACACACGGGATAACACCGAGGTTCCGGTTGTAAGTTTCAAAATAAAACTCATCTTACATATTAGCTAAATGCACGTGATTACTATCTCTGTCATTTTCACTGTACCTTTACATAAAATTCAAATTTGCTTTACTGGCATGGCCGTAATTCTCTACAGTAGAATGTTTGGGCTACAATGTAGGCCTACATATTATAAGGATGTAACCAAAAACACTGTTAGGCTAATATGCTATAATACACTATACTATGAACACATAAAAAAGACAAAAAGAAATGTTGGAAATATATTATTACAAACACAATAAGATGATAAATAATATGAAAAGATGACTTTTTAATGTATAATATACAAAAAAAGAGATGAAAAAAATAGGAGTCAGATTTGGAAGGGACCCTGGTTTTATCTGCTGAAAGAGTAGGGTAATGAGCCAGACTGGTGGAGAAAACATAGTCTTGTTATAAACACATATGAAATGCAAAATAGTAGTCAGCATCTGTGGTTAATGTTAGGGAAACAGAAATAAAGTTGAGCTCTTCTGAATGACGGCTTCTTCTTAGTAAAACATTTGAAGTGAATTTGTATTCTGAATAATGAGCCCAAACATTTTTAAAAACCTTTTTTATTTGTTATGAGTGATGGATAAAATGCAATACAAGTAATTTACTAAACAATACAAAATGTATTATTTACACGAGCAAAACCGACCATACCATAGAAGTGAAAACCAGCGGAAAAAAGCAAACTGTATTGGGCTCCTTCAAATCTGCTTTTACTTTTTCATTATTATGTGATCTCTTTTCTTCTATGGCTTTCATCATTACCATTACATCTCATTTAATGTGCAACTTTTTAATTGGTTCATTAATGAATGGCTAAGATATGTTGTATATTTGTAATTGTATAATATAATAGAAATCATGTTGTACAGTATAGGCCTACATTAATGTCCAGACAGTTATTGTCTTTTTTCATTCTGAATTATTACACTTACATTATAAAATGCTTTGGAAATACAGTGCTTATAAAGAACATCTGAATTTCTGAATTTAAACAAAGATAGAAAACCTGACCCTTTTATTTTGAAGGCAGACTTACTTCGTTTCCGGTCTCGTCCTGAATAACTGCGTGCCTTCGGGCAGTTGAGCGGAGAGAGTGCCGAACTATTTCAAAGCTTTGATTTAGTTTTGACCATGTTGATGGTAGAGAGCTGACCAGAGGGACTCCAGCAGTACGACTGTGCCCTAACGCTGCTTCTTGTTCTCTGTTGTTCTCTTGTTTAAAATGCCTAGCCCGTCCCTGTTTAGTAATCCTGTTAATGCACCACTGTGTGTGCCTCCACCAGGGGCGATTCTAGGATCAGACCTTTAGGGGGGCTCAGCCCCCAATGAGAATGTGACAAGGATACAATGCCTTGCAAAAGTGTAACACCCCCCCCCCAAATCAGTAATTTCATTAGCCATTACGTGAATTTCAAAACTCCGCACCAAAATGATTTATTATTTTTATTCAGGAATTCAACTGTCTGTCATGTAAACCCGAAAATACAAATAAAAAATCATTAAAATCATGAACTCAAGTGTCATTATGAAACAAACAAAACAAACACAATAACTGTGCTTTAACTGCACGTGCACTTTCCCTGGCCTCATGGCTGCAACTTGCGCTCTCTTCATCTACTCTCTAACCAAAAAAGGGGACAAAAGGTTGTATTTTCTTTGTGCGTATTTGGCGGTTGCGGTGGAGGCCCGCCACTGGCATATTTCGCGGAGGATTTCACTGCTGCCAGCACTCTCGGCTTTCCCATGATGAGTTTGTGGAATTCTACACAGCTCATTTGTAAATTATTTTTTACTTTAATTTCACTGCGGACCAGATTAAATGAGCATCTCTTTCTCACATCAGTACAAGCACCTTTCATGATGGAAAATACCCGCTCTGAGTAAGCGTTGCTCACGGGGATGCTCAGACGAAGGACAGCAGTTTGGCATACTGAGGGAACGCAGACCTGCTCTTCAGCGCTTAGGCCCAAAGCTCACCTACAGGGTGACTGTGTGTCGCCGGATTTGGCAACTATGAACAGTTTTTAATGTTCTATCAGACTAGAACTACTTGAGAGTCTGCTCTTGAGACTTTGCTCTAATTTTTGGGACAATTAGGGCAGGATTCGGGATTCGGGACAACTGCTTGGATTTCGGGACTGTCCCGAATTTTTCGGGACGTCTGGTCACCCTAATCTGCACCATAAAATAACCAACCTCTTCTCTGGAGACTACCAACGTTAAACTTCACAACAATCTCTGCTCTCCCTCTGACAGATCAGATAGAGACTCAGCCAAAGGCGGGAGTCTGACACAACCTCCTCTGATTGGCCAACACTACGTTTCTGTTAAAACTTTCCTTGTCTGGGTTACGGGCTGGGTTACAGCCCTTTGAACCTGTAATTGTTTGTCCTCTGTCACTAACAGACAAATTCACAAACTCTCACTTGAAGCTATAAAATTGATTAAATAAATAAATTATTATCATTTTTAGGGGGGCTAAGATGAAATTGACCCTAAAAAGGGTCTAAAATCGCTCATGGCCCCCACCCCCTCTCCTATGTGCCTCTGAATATTTCAAGCTTTTACAACCCTCTCTTCCTTTGTGTTCATTGTAAAAAGCTTCACTGGACAGACAGTACAGTGTTCATAGCAATGAGTCAACAAATAATAGCTTATGTTTATACATGAATTCATTTAAGTAGCATATTTCATAGCATTTATCATTATTACAACTATCCTCTCTTAAGTTATGGCTGCAAGAAAGGCTGCCGGGGGCAATGCAAATGCAAACAAGCTTCCTTAAAGTGCACAGCTCTGTGACAGACAGTGAAGAACAGGCTCAACAACAACAAAACAATCAAACATGTTTCTGAAATATTTAAAAAATTAAATCTTTATGTTTAACACATTTTTTTTAAGCTTAGTCTTTAAGGTCATATTGAATACTGTACTTTTTAATGTTTCTGAAGTGCTGTCATTTTTCATACAATGGTCATAAATAACCTGAGACATTTTTATATAGTTTTTATTAATGCCTCTGCCCGGGTCTGATTTTTCCCCGCGCAGTCACAGAATGATTTGTGGCAGGTAGATGACTCTACAGTCTCACATTCTGAAAAAGCCAGGTAAAAGGTAGCAGGAGATTTCTTTATATAGGTCTAATTGCATTGTAATATTATTTTAGAAGTTATCTGTAGTTATGGGTGATACTGGAAGATACAAAGAACAACATCTCTTTATTATATAATGTATACTGTTGTATTACAGTATGTGGGCTCTACAAACAAGATTACTTATTTTGAAGACTGCTTTTTTGCAACAACATTGATTGATTGATTGTATTTGATAACAGTGAAACACTTAACAACACAACAAGATAAAGCAGCACATCAACAAAACATCCAACATACAAACTGAAGAAACAAAATGTTGCTCCCTCTGTCATGTCCTGTATTTCAGTGAACCAGGACACAGGCAACTAGCCCTGTTCATCAATCTTCCCTTTCACCCTCCAGCAATAACTGCTGGGGCCAGATGTCAGGAAGTCTTTGAACCAGCAATTTGGGCCAGATGGGGGGAGGGGCACTATCCAAAAATCCCCTGAAGAATAAGAACCAGGCCCCAATCCAGTGCTCAGCAGGCTGGGAGAGAACTACATCATGTCTTTTTAATTAGCAATTGACAGGCACATAGGATTTCATTTACGTGGAGCCACGCCTGCAGCTAGTTATTATGACATAATAGACATAAACGGCAGGTAGAGTTACATTACAGACCCTCAGAGAGACTCATATTTGGCACTGGCCACATTTGAAATGAAAAGGCCTGGTTCCAGAACTAAATGATTAAAAGTGCATCTGAAATAAGTGTGGGAGCACTGGTAGCTACAGTGCAGGCCGGCAACAGCAATGAGAAATAGTGTAGGTGTTAAGGCCTGACACACCAAGGAGATCGTCAGCCATCGGTCCAAGTTTGGCAGGCAGTAGGCTAGTTTTTACAGTGTGTCACGCACCATCGCTACTTGTAGGGCCTCGTCGCCCTTTTCTTAGGCGTCGGCGATGTCGGTGAACGAAATACATCTGCTAGTCATCTTAAGCAAATTAGTGCACAAGAAGAAAAACGGTAGTAAGGACACCAAGCAAACGACTGTCGAGATGGCACACACGAGAAGGCTCTTCTCATTCTTCGTCACATTTGATCAATCCAATACAAATATGGCTGTCCAAACTGGTCAAAAATGACATTCAAATTTTCACAGAAATTCAAATTATTGGATTATTAAGCTGGACAAGGAAGTAGGTTACTCTAGTATCGATTTTTGACTATTTTAAGACGAGGGGAGAACATTTCTCTTTGTTTGATTTCATTTGAAGTACAGACAGGCTTTACTATTGTCTTCACGACTCATTTTAAAATAGAAAAAAAAAGAGCTACACAGCAGCCGCACTGAACTGCAGTCTGCGGACATTCCGCTGTTGTAACACCTACAACTTTCATACAATATGGCTATTATTCTACTTTTCAAGATATCATATTATTAGAACAATTATCACTTTTCCACATTTCTTACAACTTATTCCACATCTTCTTTACATTAGGGGTGTTATTCAACTTGTCAATGAAATACATACTTATTAAAACCATTCCCACTTTTCCAACTATTCTCACTACTTCAACTTCTTACAGATTTAAGATATTAATCCAGTTTAGCTTTAGCAATTTAGCTATTTAGCATTCACACGCATTTTCTGCAGGAAATGCATTTTCTAGTTGTTGTCTGTGATCAGGCACACCACAGCTGTGGAAGCAAACATGGTGATGGTGTTGGAGTTGAAAGTGGCTACACAGTCGTGTGTGTACAGGGAGAACAGCAGGGGACTCAAAACACAGCCCTGAGGTGCCCCGGTGTTAGAGATGAGGGTGAAAGAGGTGTGTCCGCCCACCCTCACCACCTGGGGGCTATCTGGCAGGAAGTCCAGGATCCGCATACACAGTGAGGTGTTTAACCCCAGGTCATGAGCTTTGTAAAGAGCGTGGAGGGAACTATGGTGTTAAACGCTTAACTGTAGTAACAGCAATCTCACAGCTTTCTTTTTTTCCAGGTGAGATATTTTATGGAGGGAATTTATGATATAAGCTCTGAAAACACCATTTGATTTGCTCAAGGACCCATGTGTTCATGATTGTGAAAATCCTGGTCTTTCTTTGAAGTGCAGGAGCCATTAGTTAGTCTGCATGTGTTAACAAGACTAAGACTTGTCACAGCTGCAACAAATATGCACGAGTCAGTCACTTGACTGGTCATGTTAAGCAGACAGGAAAATACTTCCTTTACATATCTATGCCCCCCAGCCATAAAAATGATGAACAGTTGTATTTAATGATAGAGCACATGTTTTTTTTCTTCTCCATTTGTGCCTGATTGTCTGTGGTGCTGGGAAGCCTTTCTCCCTGAAAGTCAGGTGTGTGCTGATCAGGCCGGACACTGGAGTTAATGACCGCTACCGGGTGCTGGACATTTGCTAAAGGCGAAAATAAAGCCATTTAAATACCTGAGAGGCAATTAAACACAGAAAAATAAAGAGCAGTACAGAATTACAGGACTAAAATGTAACAGAGAACAAGGTAACAGAAATGATGAATAGAGATCAAACAGAGCATTCATGTGATGATAACTGCTGTGCTGCAATAACATGCAGCACAGTCAGCACATGTCCAAGTTAACAGGAACTGTTCCAGCTGATGAGTAATTTAATTTGTATCACTGCAGCATTCTTCAAATACATTCCATTCAATCTATTTAGATTCACTTTTGAACATTGAACAAAAAATACACATTTGCAACAACAGTTTAATTCTTATTGTATCCTTACAGCCTCTTCCCTGTTCCCTGATTAAGTTCCTTTTATTTTCTTTATTGTCTCCTGAATTAATTAAGTATGTCTACCTTTTCACTAGCTCAGTGTTTAAGCTATAGTGCGTAGTTTCTGTCTCCCCCATGAGGAATTCTAAGTAATGACAACAAAACTGTTGGTGCGTCCACATGATCTGAGTTCAATATTAAATCCACTTCTAAAATCTGGATCCTCTTAAATCACTTGTTAAATGTAATTAGGTTTATCTTTCACTAGAGTTAACAAATAACTAAATACCAAAGATCTGTACTCAGTTTTCGATAGCTGAGAAAGCGGAAACAATGCTCACGTTCAAAACCTTTAGCTATAACCTACTCTATATCCTTGACGTTCCACTTCCGGGAATGCTCCATTGCCGACGGAAAATCTGCTGGATTTCACTTATTTAGGCCGGATGTCCGTCCCCTTCCTCTGTCTCTGTGTTGGCGTTCTAACCTCTTTATGAGGATTTGTGAGGACTATGGTTAACTGCTCCTCAGATCTCTGCAGGGTAAATCCAGACAGCTAGCTAGACTATCTGTCCAATCTGAGTTTTCTGTTGCACGACTAAAACTACTTTTGAATGTTCACGTTCCACCAAAACAAGTTCCTTCCTGAGAATATTTAGCAGAGGCACCACAGCTTTTCCTGGTGCTTAGCACCACCCATGACTATTCTGATTGGTTTAAAGAAATGCCAATAAACCAGAGCACGTTTTCTTCTCATCCCCGAATGCTATGTGGAGTCACCACCCACTGGTGGTGATGACGCAGTGGATATGACACATGCCTTTGGTGTGAGAGATTCTAACTGCGCTACATCAACCAATGTGTCCCTGAGCAAGACGCTTAACCCCTGGGTGCTCTGATATAATTGATATAATTGTAGGTTGCTTTGGATAAAAGCGTCAGCTAAATGACATGTAATGTAGCCAGACTCTCCTTCAGCGCGCTTTGGAGGAGGGTCTGGCAAAGCGAGACTAGCTATAACCTGACAATTAGATGAACCTCAAAAGATATGAAATGTTGCCTATGGAAATGGGAAGCCTGCTGATGGGAATGTTTTCTACATTGCTCTCTGCTAATAAAGAAAAAAATAGGGGAGAGATTGAATGTTTGATAAGAAATGTGTTAGCATCAGAGCTTTAATTTAGATTGTAAATAAATCTCCTTTGCTTGCTAATAATTACTTTTTCTTTATTCATGCCTGGGAACATACTCATAACCTTACTGTGTATGTGTTATTAGATTAGAATAAGCATCTCCAACTTATCCAAAAAAGGAGTGGAGACTAGCCTGTGGCTACATTTAGATTAGAGATTGCAAATAGTGGCAGTCACGTTTCAATAGTGACAAATTTGATGAAACAGCCCATGGTTAGCAAAGCTCCAATCAAATAGCTATTTGTTTCTCGTTCAGCTGTCTGACAACAAACATAAAAATATGTAAATGAGAACTACAGTAACAGGAGACTAAAAGAGGTTTACCAGCTGAGACTCAGTAGATTAACCAGAATGTCTGTCCCACCCTTGACCGTTGGGATGTACAGTTTGTTTGCCAACTTGGAAGAGAACCACGAAAAGAGATAATTTTACTGTTTCACTGTGTTTGGAGAGATAATGAAAACAACCCTTAAAATGCTTGTGTGAATGCACTTTTTTTTTTTAAAAAGACAGGGCTAAGTGTGGAAAATGCTTCTCTGAAGTTTGAGTGGAACATGTACTTAATACAGTGTGGAGAAAAACTCACACAACCAGTGGTTTTGTCTTCTGTCAGAATGGCAGAGGTATCGTCACTGACTCCAGCTTGAAGCCACATCAGAGAGCTAACAGAGGAGCAGCACAGTTAGCCTTTCTGAGCCTGTCATCGGTTGTTGTTGTGTTTGTGTCGACTTCCAAAGGACATAATGTATACTAGATGCTTGTTTTCTATGTGAGAATTCATGTGTGTGTGTGTGTGTATGTGTGTGTGTGTGTGTGTGTGTGTGTGTGTGTGTGTGTGTGAAATATTTATTTTCGGCTGTTGAATGGTGGGAAGGAAGCTAGTGTTTCCATTCCTTCAGCAGACAGCCTCTGCCTGTGAACTAGTGTTTCATGGGTGTGTGTGTGTGTGTGTGTGTGTGTGTGTGTGTGTGTTCATTCACAGGTTTCAAGCCTGTTTCCTGTGTAATGACTCTTGGTTCAGCACTCTCTCCAAACTCCAGGTTATAAATACAAGAAACACACAACACCAAGCAAGCAAAGAAAGTTTATTCAACAATGAATCAATCAATCAAATGTATTTCTCACATAAAATCGTACGAGGTACAATTTCAGGGGGTGGGGGGGTCCCATTTAAGATTTTAGTGGCCTGAATGTAGAAGCTCCTCCTAAGCGTCTCAGTGCTGGCCTGGCGTATCCAGTACCATCTACCCAACCTCAACAGGGAGAAAATGCTGTTACCTAGGCGGTTTGGAACAATAATGATTCTCCTAGCCCTATTTGTGCAGCATCTGGTGTAAATATCCTTGAATTGTTGTCCTGACAATTATCCAGACACCAGCGGGTCAGGTCCTCCTCTCCTTTTAGGTAGGCCTTTTCAATGTTGTCTGTGATCAGGCCCACCACAGCTGCAGTGGTGGCTGCTGGTCTTTCAAAGAGGGGAAGCTCATTTTCGGCCTACATCATAAAAATTGTCCATTTATTTATAATAATATATACAATAATAATATAATATATATTATATAATATACTAATAATATAATACAATAATAATCTAATAATAATTTATAATATCCGTGAGAAGGTTTCATCAAGAGGCATGGGCATGCCCAGCAGTACCTTTTTGGTATACGTGCAGTTTAGTGTCCCAAATTCCCCTATACAATGTCCTTAATTATGAACCTGCTAAACCACCTGTGCTGTTTAACAGGTGTTTTATAGTAATTAATGTTTACATGTGACAAGTTTGCCTGTTCAAAAAGTCCTTCATTAAGTCATTTTGTTGCAAATGTGCATTATTTACAAGCGAAAAAATGGCAGGGTGACCCCGTTCTTCGGAAACGATTGTGGCAAATGAGGCCAAAGGTTTTCCCGGCACTAATGCACACGGTTGCCACAATTTACAGTGTAGCCTAAAGAGATCATGATAGGCCTACTACTTGCCTAACCCCCACCCCTCAAAACTTGTTTTATGAACACTACGGCGCTTTTCCGGCTAGGTGACCATCCCCGCCCACAGAGGACCTGCTGATCTACCTACCTAAATTCATCAACATGTTTTTTCAATTAATATAACTTCTATGGTGTTGCATATTATAATGATAGATTTCCCTTTCCAAGTCCACAAGATAAAGAGAGTTTGTATTTCGGTAGTGGCACACATTGAAGGGACTGCCACTCCTGCTGCACAGCTAAACGGCAGACCTGCCTGACCTGTGGCCAGTTTGGCACAGCAGCGCTCATGCTTGGCATCTGCTAGGAAACACTCTCCACAGTCAAAGACTCCCTAACAATGAGAGTTGTGGAGAGAAACAGAAAGGGTTTCACAGACAGAAGAAGGGGGGGGGCAAAGAAAGAACACCCAGTACCAAAGCAGGGGGTTGAGCACAAGCAGAGGAAGGACCTCAGATAAGATAACAAAGAGTAGAGAGAGGAGAATTGATATGAAAACACTGTGGCATTGCAAAGAGTGTAGGAAATGTTTTCTGACAAAACAAAGCATGTGGTAAGAAGTTGATATGGGTCAACAGGAGGGAAACAATGTGTAGAACAATGGGTCAACATTTCACAAGATAGACAGACCTTTTGTCTCTCACTTGGCCAACTTTGTAATATCAGGTATCCTAATACAACATATAATAATAATGTAATAATTAAAAGTCCAAACTACAGATTTAGTTTAAACGTGTTTGTTAAACTTCAATAAGCCAGCCTTTGCTGGATGTTTCTCACTTTCTACCAAAACAAAGACATATTTTTGCTGATATCACCATATTTATATTTCTTATTTCATATATTTAACTGACACTTTCATTGGGCCCACCATAGTGCCAGGTTGCCAGGTGATACAAGAATACCATTTGGCTACTCCACAGCAAAGTAACCAATTTAGCCATAGAGACAGCTGCCAACGGTTTGGAGAGGCCTGAAGAGGTTTAAGAAGTTGCTCTGTACCATATTAAACAGAGGCTTTAGGCAGCACTGAGCCTAGCAGCCACAGTAAAGCAGATCCATGACTGGTTTCAGCAGGGAAAATGAGGGTTAGAGACTGCAGTCCCTGTTGGTGGAAAACACCTTAGCCATCTGTTCACATGATCTACGGCCTCTGACATGATTTAAATCATGTGGCAAACTCTGGCCAAAATGCTGATGATAAGAAACTGACTGGAAACTTTTATGTTGCATATTGTAGAACTGAAAGTGCGGATCTACATTTGTGCACAATATGTCTTCAAACATGATCACTTCATCAAAAAAAGTTATATAATATCTTAAAGGCCTTTTTATGGTTCTCCATGCAAAGCCACGTAAGTGGCCTGATGTTTATACTTGTGCGCTGGTGTGTGCGTCAAGCTGGCATGTGTGTGTGTGTGTGTGTGTGTGTGTGTGTGTGTGGAGAGTGGGTGATAGAGCGAGGGAGAAGTGAGAGAGTGACGGCAATTAGCTTTGGAGCGAGTAGCGACTCTAGAGTCATAGTGAGAGAAACAAAGTGTCTCCCCTGTTCTTTCTGACCACGGTGGGAGATCTGGAGCAGGAGAAGTTAACCCTCTCCTTGATTTCATGTTGTTTATGGAGAAGGAGAACCAGGAAATGAGTCAGGGGAAATGCAACACTACCAAGCCACGGCTGAGAGACGTGCGTTGCTGCGACGTGTAGTTACATTTTTTGAGAGGTGCACATCAGGCTACGGCGTAGGGTCCGGCGTAGACGCAGAGAGGTCTGTGGGGGTATGCCGTCGATTTGGCGCACAACCATAAAAAGGCCTTTATGCTATGCTCTATGGAGTTGCATTGTGGCAAATGTAGTTTCCAACTTTTTTTGAGCTTGACCCATACTAAGGACTAAAAGTTAGGATATCTTGGCCTCTGCTGCTAAGATTTTTACCATTCCTTTTTTAATCTGTCTTTCACAAGTGCCCCAATTTAGTGCAAGTACAAATTAAATTGCTGGAGTAAAAGCTTTCAGAGAGTGAGCGGTTGCTGAAAGGAGAGGGAGTCCGTAAACTAGCACCGCTTTTTGGCGTGTTTTTGATACGATTTAGCTAAAGCTTGCTGCAGTATGTTAATTGTGTAGTATTGCTAACCATTCTGACTATTTTAAACTAGAACCTGCTCCATTTAGCTGCGTGGTGAGATTTCAGTTAGCAGCAGCCTGTTGTGTACAGGCTGGTTGGATGTGAGGCAGACGGTGGTATCAGGGCGCAACGCTGGCGATTCAATATTGACAATCAATGTTCCCAGGCCTTCACCCTTAATTATCCTTATCCTAATCTATCTTTCTAAAAAAGTGAAACGTGTTAGGATTGGTGTTGCTGTTGGTGTTGCTAGGGTTTACAATAGCCCCTAAAAACAGGGATGGACTGGGACCAAAAATCGGCCCTGGCATTTTGGCCCAGACCGGCCCAACACATAAGATCATAAATACCACCCGTCCTTGCGCTCCCCTGAATATGTATACGACTCCTACTCCTTAAAACTACTAACGCCATGTAATGAGTAAGCAAGAATCAGTGAGAGTTGACACATTAAATATTTTTAAAAACATACAAAATACTCCTCATTGTTGACTGAAGAGGCTCTGTGCTTTAATTTGAAGAGGTCTATCATTTTCGTTAAGAAAGTTTGCACTTTGTGCAACGTTTATCTAGGCTACTTTAAGGACACAAACACACAAGCTTAAGGTTTGATGAACCTTAAGGTGGTGTTTTGCTTCATCAGCCACGGGAGCTGACGAAGGTCCTGCTACTGCCAGACACATTTGGCAGCGTCTGCCTGAAGGGCCTGTTTCTTTTTCTCACGCAGCTTCTCTGCCCCTCCTTTGCGTTTCTTCTCCATGATCTCTATCACTATTCTAGCCTGGCAGATGCACACTGAAACTGCACGCAGGCAGTTCTCCTGTCACTGTGTGTTTATCTTTATGGAAACGCCACGCACTGTTACGGACTAGTCCATTTCATTGTGAAAGTAGGGGGTGTTTGTGTAGGGACAGAAAACCTGATATTTTTGACTAAAGTTTTTTGGGCCAGCCCATTGTCAATTGAAAAAACAATGGGCCGCCGATCTAGGCCTACCACACCGATTTGGGTGGTCGGCCCAAAAAGCACGTCGGCCCACCGGGAAAGTGCCCGGTATGCCAGATGGCCAGTCCGCCCTTGCCCTAAAATGAACCCTTCACAATTTTAAACAAGTTAAGCAATGATTAATTTGTTAGCACCAGCCCCCATTACATTTTACCAGCATGGCACATATTAAATGTCCTCATAACCATTTTTCCCTTATCAATTATATATCCACACTCATCTTTGGTCATCTTTCTAACTTTTTAGCTGTTAGTTGTGCTGGCCATGTGAGGAGTCCCTCCCACAGCCGTGGCCACTCAGCTGGCCTCAGTCTGGTAAACTGATAAGGTTTAACCCATGTCGGTCTTGGGCTTGTGGAATAAAGGCTGCTAAAAACAGAAATATTAATAAACAATGATATTACATTGACATACATGAATGTAAAGCTTCTAGGTGCTTCTAATATGTGGACCTTGAGTTAAGATGTTTTGGAATCTATTTTTTGTTTTCTTTTAAATGATGCTTATCAAAATGTGAGAACAACTTCTCACTTTTGAGAGCCTGCAACTATAAATCTTTGCACTTTTTCTTGAAATGTGACTTTTATGATTAATCGATTATCAAAATATAGTAGTTGTCGAGTAATTTTTTGTCAATCACCTTACTGCTGCAGCTGTAAAATTATTTCTAAACATTATTTCACAAACTGAAAATTAAGCCTGAACTGAACACTGCACTCACTAGGGCTTTCTGTTTGACTCTGTCGCTCCCTAGTGGTAGCACCAAAGACTCTGAGATAAGAGGGCTGAATACTACACATAGACTGCTCCAATTTTATCAAAGATTCTCTAATTTGTCTACAAACAGAAACCAACGGCATATATACATTTAGCACAAAAAGTAAGGAAATTTGTGTTTGGTAGATTATTTCTCTGTGGTAGCAATGCTTTTGGGCAATACATCTTATACCGTTGGAAAGCCTGTGTAGTTCCCTTTCAAATGGTTCCCCATTTGTAAGGAACATGCATTTGTGGGATGAGCAGCAGCGCTGAGTATGTGGGTTGCGCCCATGAAAAATTTGCCAAATCTTCTCTGCCAATGCCAAACAGCTTATTCTGCCATTGACTTGTTTGGTGTTTGGTGGATTGGATGATTGAAGTTTGAAGAAACAAGACATATTGGCAATTTAACAATTTATTCATTTCACAAACAGGAGCCTCAGTAGCGTGAGGAAGAACCATACACAGCCACAACAGCCTGGCACCTCCTCCTCATGCTGGTCACCAGCCTGGTCACACACTGCTGTGGGACGGCATCCCATTCTTCAACCAGCATTTGTCGTAAGTCAGTCAACGTGGTTGTGTTGGTCACTCTGGCACGAACAGCACGCCCAAGCTGATCCCACAAGTGTTCAATGGGGTTGAGGTCAGGACAGCTGGTTGAAGAATAGGATGCCAACCTCTCTGGTCAGGCAGGTCCCTTTCATCAGGCTAACGTCAACATGCCTTTCATTCAGAATATTCAGACTTTCATTCAATATAATCACAATTTCATTCAATATATTCAGACTTTCATTCAAAATATTCAGATTCAATATATTCAAACTTTACATATATATAATAATTTCCTAAACGGCATGCCATATATATATATATATACAGATATAAAATGGTGCCTGCTGCAGCACTGTTCAAACCCACATAACTTAATGTTTACAGATTTTCTCAGTCGCTTTGGTGCATTCCTCAGATCAGAATTGAAATTCACAAAACTACCTGTTCAATCTTCTTGTGCACATCAAAAAAGCAGTTTCTCATTTCTTTGAATAAGTTGCAAATGCTTTGGTACATCCATGCAAATGATTATGTACAAAACTGCTGTTTCCTACATTATAAATTGCTTATGTCATGTTGATCAAAATGTATTATAATGGGTCTCTGTTGAATAGTCTCACCCCCCACAACATTTAAGCATTAGTTCATAGCATAAGTCTTTACATGCAAAATGGTTGAACAAGTTGTCATAATATGTCAAGCATATTTCTATGCATTTCCATTAGACTTTTTTTTCTAAATCTGTCCTGAATTGCTAAATTGCTCCAAGGTGATTCTTGACTTTCTCTAACGAAGGTGCATCTCACAAACCATCAACTGGCGAAGTATATATATAGCCAGAGCACAACACAATACAGTTTTTCTCAGTCGCTTTGGTTCATTTCTTAGATCAAAAATGCAATTCTTGATACTACTTGTACAAATTCCAAATCATCTAGTCACAATTGATCCACATTTTCAATTGCTCATGTCATGTTGATCAAAATATAATAGATGGTTCTCTGTTGAATAATCTTACCCCTCAAAACATATAGACATTAGTTCCTTGCATAAGCCATTACATGCAAAATTGTTGAACTATTTGTCATAAACTGTCAAGCATAGTTTTACACATTTCTATTAGACCTTTTGTACAAAAACGTGAATTGATGAATCGTGCAGGTGAAATTGACCCTCACTCATGAAGGAATGTAAAGTGTTAGTTCAACCAATGATCAACCAGTCTAAATTGCTCAAAAGTGCAACTCATGAACAATCAATTGGCAAGCATATATAGACAGACCACAACACAGAGTTGCAATTTTCCAATAATGGATGGACCAGGAAACGAACAGGGTCAACAGCCAAGAGGAGGAGGAAGAAGAGGAGCAAGGATGCGTGGTGGAAGGCAAAACAGAGGAAGAGGCAGAAGAGGACATAGGCGCATATCTGATGACATAAGGGCCACTATTGTAGACCATGTTGTCAATCATGAGGCGGGTCGAAGGGTGCAGCCGAATATTGGGAGATCAACCGTGTCCTCAATAGTTCAAACGTTTCGAAGAGAGAACAGGTATGTCCACCAATGTATAGTGCACTGTTACTGTATATAAGCAGTATACTGTATACGTCCTACAATGCTTCATATTACAGTAGTCCACTTGTATTTCACAGCATACAGAAATATACTCTATACAGACACATACTGTACCTTACATGCACCCACCTGTATGTTTTATAGTAAAATGTGTGTTCGCATAGTTTTTGTCTATGTGAAATTGTGCGATACATCACTGCATTTTTCCCCACATAGGACTGCAAGATTACCTCAAACCGGTGGCAGAGGACGCCTTTTTACACCTCGACAGGAGGAGGCTATTTGCACCATGGTCCGAGCAAACAATACCATGAGACTCAGGGAAATACAAAGGACCATTATAGACGACACCGATGTCGTTGAAAACATCCATACGGTTAGCATCTCAACCATCGACAGGGTGCTGCATAGAAACCAGATGAGTATGAAACAGCTGTACCGTGTACCATTCCAAAGGAATGAGGACAGAGTTAAGGAGCTATGGTACCAGTATGTACAGGTTAAACATATATCTACGTAACTACTTTACAGCAACATTTTATAGTGATACATAGTACAGTAAGCATAAACTGCACACATTTCCATTGCTGTGGAAGGAACATGCAATATATGTACATTTTATGTCACTCTTCCTTACCAAAACAAATTCAACTGTGTGTTCTGGGATATAGCGTATAATGGAGTTGGAATCAAGTGAACCCTCTCACAACTTTGTGTACGTGGATGAGGCTGGCTTCAACCTGACCAAATGCAGAAGGCGGGGTCGGAATATCATCGGTCACAGAGCTGCTGTGGATTTGCCAGGCCAACGGGGAGGAAATATCACCATGTGTGCTTCTATTTCGGAGCATGGTGTCCTAATCCATATCCCCCTTATAGGGCCATACAACACCCAGCATCTACTCAACTTTTTAAAGACTCTCTACAGGGCTCTCATCCCTGATGATGAGAGGGGTCTCTTTAGAAACATATCTATTGTATATTGCAGTTTGTACAAATTGTTCTGAGAAATGCACTTATTATTTTGCATGTTAGGGATGATGTGAAAAACGCACCAAAGCGACTGAGAAAAACTGTATTACAATGTCTGACAATGGAAGGACAAGGAATTGGACGGGCTCAACAGCCAGAAAGAAGAAGAAGAGGAGTGAGGCTGCGTGGCTGAGGAGTTGGGAGGCAAAACAGAGGAAGAGTCAGAAGAGGCCGAGGACATATGAACATGAAAACATGTATGAGCATGCAGCAACTGTACCTCACAGTAAACAGTACAACATCGTATAGTGATATACAGTACAGTAAGTGTGGACAATGTCTATTTCCATCGCTCCAACATCATCAGGCGATGGTTTGCGGCCCACAACAGGAAGCTGATGGAGTTCCTCTCACCCTACTCCCCATTCCTTAACCCCATTGAGGGATTTTTTTTCAGCATGGAGATGGAAAGTATATGGTCGCCAGCCACATATACAGATGACCCTGCTGGCTGCAATGGATGCAGCGTGTGATGACATCACAGCAGATGCCTACAGAGGCTGGATAAGACACTCTAAAAGATTCTTTCCATGCTGCATCGCAAGAGAAGATACTCGTTGTGATGTGGATGAGAATTTGTGGCCCAACAGACAGGAATGTCAGGAGGTGTAGGAAGACTGCACTGTAATTCATACAGCACTGCATGGACAGTTTTCCCTAAGGAGATTGTCCTACTTTCTACGTTAGTTTTTGTTTTTTTTCTTTGTGCTATGCAGTGCTGTCTTTTCCTTTCTGTATCACAATGACATGGTCTGTCAACAAATTACAGTACAAACAGTAAAAGCGTAAATGTGAATCTTGTCCAGTCTCTTGCAATCAAACTCCCACATACACTAAGGTGTAACCTTATTACCTTAGTAAATTATTACAAATTATTGTAACAATTTACAATAATTGTCATCAAAACTTTAGCCATAGCTTACATCAGAACATCCCTCCAGAGTACACTGTTATATTAGCAACATGACTAAGCAATTTGACTGTCTTATCCGTACACAAAGACACAAGGACTTGTCATTCTGATGGCACTGACATGTTCATTGACACAGATATTTACTTTGGAGAGATGAACTAAGGATTTTGAGCAAGAGACTGGCTTTTGCAGGTAATCCATGGTGTTTTGCTATTTGCACGAATTGTTTTGAAAAATGCACTTACTCTTTTGCAAATGTCGAGGATGATTCGAGAAATGTACCAAAGCGACTGAGAAAAACTGTTATTGTAGACGACATCACTTTCCAAAGCTGTCAACTAAGTTGTGCTAAATTTTGGATAAGGAAAGAAAATTATAGCCTCGTGAGACCGTCCTGATCTCGCTAGCTCCAGTTTTCCACTCGCAGATCAGTCTGGCATCTTGAGACAGAGAAAATTTGGAGCCGTTCGCCAAACGACCGACCAATCAGCGTTGGTTTTGAGGCGGGTTTAGGTGTGACGCAACGAGAAGCGACTGTTCAGTCTAAACAACATGGCGGCTTCCACGGAGCTATCGCGCAAGTTTTATCCGAATTAGAAAGTATTCCTTCATTGAAAGAAGAGCAAAAAACGGCACTGGAGGCTTTTCTCGGGGGAAAGGTGTTTTTGCTCTTCTCTCAACTGGTTTCGGCAAGAGTTTGATATATCAACTGGCTCCGCTAGTCGTGAAGAAAATTAGCCTCGTCAGACCGTCCTGATCTCGCAAGCTATCTGGCGGAGTCAGGTTAGTGATAGACAGATGGTTTATCCAATCAGCTAACCAGTATTTTTGCCCCTTCCCAAAAGTTCTCCAACGGAAAGTTCCCAGATGGATATGCTGAGCAAATGCGAAGCAATCCATCTGGTGGAGTCAGGTTAAGAAAATGATGCATGAGACACAGAATATTTCATTTTTTAATTTAATAGTGCAGCTATATAAAACATGGTGTTTGGATTTCAATATTTATCTCAGTGTAGACCTCCTGTAGCTCCAAGTATATGTTACAGTTTTTCTTGATTGCTTTGATGCAGCAGTCAACTCAAACTCCACATTTTTCAAAACAGTTAACACACAGGCCGAAACAGTGGCACTCATGGTCAAAGTGACGTGAATTTTGTTTGCAAAAGGCTCTAACTGTGCCAAAACATTTAAAATATGCAACAAAACCAAATTTTGCCTTTAAAAGACACAACTTGCAAACAAGTGTGTGAGCTCTTCCAATCAACCATTACACAGTGGACAACAAAATACTAAATACAGCACTCAGTGCAATCAGTGCACCATTGCTTGTCACTGTAACCTATTACTGTACGTAGCTTTCATGCCAGTGACATTTGTTATCAAATCTGCCTTTTTGCAAAGAATTGGACCCAGAATCAGAAATGCTTTGATGCTAATTGTATTGATTCCATTGATCCTTATTTTCAAACTGTGGCTGAAAACTGAAATACTGTAAATATTACACAAAATACATGTAAACCAAAATAAAATATATTAGAGTATAAGAAATTAAGAAAATAAAAATAAAATCTCTTACAGTAAAGTATAAACATCTATTACTGTAGAGTATAAGAAATAGCCACTATTGATACTCAGTCTCTTCTGTCTTGATGATGGGGCCACATGGCCATGATTGATTACGTGATCAATAACAGTTGCCCGAATTTCATCAGAAACCTGAGCCCTTCCAACAATACCTCCTCTTCCTCGGACTCCTCTTCCTCGGACCCCTCTACCTCTTCCTCTCACTCTCATCTGCCTTTGACCTCTTCCATCCATGTTGGCAAAGAACACAGACGCTGCACCTTTAAGGCCTGCAAACTGATTGCTAGTTGAAGATTTGTGTGAAGGAGTGTCCAACAGGTGCTTCAGTGATTTCATACTGATGTAGGTAGTTTCTAATAGTTAGGAACAGATGGTTTCTGTTTGGTTACCATAGCTAAAACAATGGAGTCTGGACTGCTTGAATGACATCCATGTTAACTGTTCTGCAGAAGGGTGGGGAAAATGTGTCAATCCAATGAGAAAGGGTTAACACATTTGCAAGAGGTGTCTTCTGCTCTGCTGAGACAGTGATGATGAAAACTAAGTGGATCCCAGTTTCTTTAAGCAGGTCAAAGCAATCAAGAAAAACTGTAAAACAAGCAGTTACAGAACACACAATGTGAATCATAATGCTGACAGTGTCATATGATGTAAATGTATATTATCCTATTGTCTTATGACAGTATTTGACTTTTTCTTCATGTGTGTGTGTGTGTGTCTTTTTTTGATGTGTCCCCCCTTCTCTTTCTGCTGCTGTGACTGCTGTGCTGCAGTCGGTAGGTTTTTCTAGCCTGGGCTCTCTCCTTCTCCAGGACCTCAGTGTCATCCAGAATCTCCAGGCCTGGGATCTGACTGATGACATACTGTCTGAGGAGGCAAAGGCAATCAACAAAAGATCAACAAAATCTGAGAGGCTTGATTTAAACAAGTGCATGTAAATGTTTTCTGTTGAGTGCTAGAATTAGAAGTTTGAAAAATGAGCCCACTGGACACTGCTTCTACAGAGTGCAACTCCAGAACAAAGTGGGAACGTGACATGTATGGAAGCAAATAAGAGACATACTGTAGTACTTAAGTATTTGAATTTTAATACCCACTGAATACCTAATATTGACATATTTTACTTTGAAAACCATTTATCTGAATTTATTTGTTCTGAATTTGCCTCTTTGAAACAAAAAGTTGGAACACTGAGCTTTATTTGAAATTTTTCAAATTACATTTTTTAGATCTGAATTTGACCAGTCAAATTTGAGCAAACTGAATCAAAACATTTTTTCGGACACTTGAATTTTTGGATCTAAATTTATGACCATTAAAAAAATATTCTAATTCAGCTCTCGGAATTGCAGATCAAGAAAATTCATATTTCAATTTCAAACACGTGAATACAGAACTAATACATTAAGATACATGGTTTTAAATGTAAAAATATTTAAATATTAAGTATTCATTGTTAAAATTCAAAAACGTACGTCCCTTATTTGCTTACATAATATGGGTGTGCACATTTCCACAACACAATGAAACGCTATCAGATTACATTACGCAAGTTTTACAAATAAAGACAATACACATTGCCAATATTACAGGATGCATATTGATGAAGATTATTCTGCTGGTATCGTTGTGACAGGGCCGTATAGCACAAAATTGTGGACCCTATGCACTAGCATCCTCTATAGGCCCTCCCCGCATCCAAGACTATTCATTCTAGTATCTTTTGGGCCCCCTTCTTGCATGAGGGCTCTATATACTCAGTCCCCTTTTCCTCTTCAGTCCGACACCCCTGGACTATGACGTGGAAGGCACAATATGCACTTGCACCTGAAGATTTGTGAGGGCTAATATATTTGAAAATCTTTCATGTATTACACATCAAGTTAGTAGTTGTAACAATTAGTTTGTTTACTTTGAATAAAAATGTACACTACACATTCTAAAATGATAGGCCACATTGCCACACTACTTTGCCTGTCAGCCAGCTGGATTATGCCAATGAACTGGAACTGAACTGTTGCCATTTTCTCATCGTATCAGTTAACTGATGAATTCTCTTCACAATATTCTTTACCCTTATAGCTGATATATTTTGAGCATTTAGCTCACTTTCATCACATTTAGAGCATCTTTCTCACATTTAAGACAAACAATTTGTGTAAAACAACATCTTATACACAAATGTCAACAATATGAGTTGAATGTTAAATCCAAATAGTAAATCTAAATGTTAAATACAAATATAAATGTTAAATTTTATGCTAAATGTTGCAGTGCCCCCGCCCACACCACTGACCGTGGATCAGTCATGGGATTAGCATGTTGTTTTAAACTAAATTCTGTCTAAATGTGAAAAAAATGATCTAAATGTGAGGAAAGTGAGCTAAATAATCAAAATATATCAGCTATAAATTTGTATCTGAATTTTTACATTTGGCGCCCCATAGTATTCTGTTAATTTTGTATTTGTTGTTGTTTGGCTTCCTTAAAGTATGGATGCAATGACAGACTGATTGTCCATAAATAGTAAATACATTGCTATTAGTCAGACCCCTTTTCTCAGACACGACAAGTCTAATTTTGACAAAACACAGGACGTTCTGGTACCATGTTCTTGCACTGATTAACCAGATGGGGGCGCCATAGTGTAAATGTCAGACTTTGAGAGTCCGTACATGCTGCACCAGTGGTCTGGGTTTGATGGATCTTTGACACAAAATATTTCAGCTTTAAAATGTTGATATATTGAAAGTCCCTCCAGGTAGCTAAACCCCCAAATTCCTAGAAAAATTATAGCCATGGCCCTGTTTATAGGCCTAGTTATTGCAGAGAGACTTCAAAGCCAAGTGATAAGCTGTACAATTATTTTTTATAAACAAAGAATATTCAGTGTGTATAGAGGGATTCTTGATTTTGGTTCTATAGTTAGTGACCACATCTCCAAAACTGAGCAGGTACTGAAAAGGACCTCGATGCTCACCTGTAGTCTTTGTACTGTGTCAGACTTCCTCCGTTGAAATAGCTAGGTGCTGCCTCGTTGTTCATCATACTGAGAATCCTACATTAGAAAGGAATGTAGAAGCATAAAGCAGGAAGGAATGAAAATCATGCTTTTTTTTTTTGCATTAATATAATAACAATCCCAGGCTCACTTTATGTTTGGGAACTTCCGTCTGATTTCTTCCACAAACACAGGCAGGTTGTTGATCTTGTTCTTGTTGATGCACACTGTGGTGACACTCGGCATGTAGGGGAACTTGATGTGAGATGTGTAGTTGTTGCAGTCCAGGATCAGAGTGCTGAGCTTCTCCAGCTGACCCAGCAGAGCCGGGTTCCAATAAGGACTGAATGAAGGACAACACACTAATCTCAAACTGCGCAGGTTTGTCAGTCTCTATGGATGGATATTTTAATATACATCATAATGTATGTTTCTGTGATTGTAAGAATATTTACCTCCAACAGGAGGTTGTGTCCTATAATATGTTGTTACAAAAGATATATAGTAAATAAAAAGAGGGGTATAAACTATGACTTCATGGAGGTGTTTCCGCACACACCCAGGAACACCCTGAATAGATTACTAATATTTTCAGGAAATAATATACTTTGTTTCTTCCACAAACACTAGCTTTGTCAGTTTCTTCCTACATGATGAGATTTAATATGTGTGTCTTTAGCCATACTAGCAGTGTGGCTTTAGGTATGGCAACGTAGGTCTGTCAGTTGGTCCATAATTTTGGTCCAGACTGAAATATCTTAACAATACTTGTAAGGATTTCTATAACATTTTGACCGTAATGTAACTGCAGAAAGATTGTCAGCATCAGCATTTTATGTCACATGCAGCAATAGGATGTCATGGTCCCATAATACGCAGTGTCGTGCAGTTTGAAATCCAGCAAAGAATGTAAATGGACTGTATTTATATAGCGCTTTTCTAGTCTTAACGACTACTCAAAGTGCTTTAACATAGTACAGGAGCCATTCACACACAATACACTGTGGCCGAGGCTGCCATACAAGGTGCCACCTGCTCATCTGATAAACTCACGCACGTTTACACTCCGATGGCGCAGCATCGGGAGCAATTCAGGGGTTCAGTGTCTTGCCCAAGGACACTTCAACATGGGACTGCAGGGCCGGGGATCGAATCACCAACCTTTCCATTGGTAGACGACCGCCCAACCAACTGAGCCACAGCCGCCAAGTTCACTGGTTATTAGTCAGCTAGCAGATGACACCACTTTATTCTTAAAGAACACAGCACAGATTCCAGCAGTACTAAATGACCAACACATCCTCATAACTTAACATTATTATAGGTTGATTTTCCAAAGACCATTCTACTTACTGCCACACCGTGGCGGTTTAATCATGTGGCGTTCTATTTAAACACGTAGTAAATGTTGTGAAACAGAACTAGTTAAGTTTAGGCAACAAAAATACTTTGGGTTAGTGTACTACTAATGTACTACTAACTGCTAAAATGAGGACGTAACATATTTTAATTTGGCACTCCTATACATTGTCACCTCACTTGCTCTTGCGATATTTACTACAGCCATGAGAGGTCAAGAAATGTAGTTGTGGGTTGCAATGAGCTTCTTCCACAATCAACCCATACAGTTGTTTTCTGAGTGGGGACGGGCAGAAATAACGTCTCTCTGTTTTCAAAAGCTTATGTTTTAGATTTAAAGGTGCAGTAAGAGATGCTGTGCGAAGATTGTTTATATTTCAACTCAATTGCCAAAAAAAATACATCCCCCCCTTCAAATCTCCGCCCCCCCCCCAGATTCATGGACACTCATTGCCATAGCGACCACTTCGGTTAGTGTCTCTGCTGACTAAATGAAATATGGCAGAGTTGATATTAGCTCATGTTAGGTTGTGGATTAGCAAACTGTAGCTACTGCTGTAAAGCCAACCAGTTGGGAGCAGCCATCACAAACAATAGCAAACGGACGAGGTCAAACTGACCTGTTGAAAACAGCAGGGGCGTTTCTAGGACTTGAGGAGGTTCGGGGCTTAGCCTGGACCCATTTAAATAAACTGAATGCAATGCAAAACAGCAATTGGCTTGCCCAGCTTGTTAATCGCCGGTGTATGTTCATTTTAGCTACCCAGTTTGTAGATGTTAGTTACTACTAACATTTGGCCTAATCATAACTGGCCTGGCAACCCAAAGGCCAAGGTGTTTTTTTCCAGATCTGTGTGGCAAGTTATGATGCGGGGGGTCTGGCTTTTTCTGAATCAATTTATGCTGAAAATATCTTTATGTAAAGGGAAACGTAGGGGACAATTCAAAAATAAAAACATAATGGAATATTTTGCAGTCAGGCTCTCAGGCTTTCTGTATTGCTTTCAACTCCACAGCACTGTGGAGGAAGGTCTGGCAAATCGAGACTAAGATGGCTCTGATCAATGCATGGTCTATCTCCTCAATGACCTGTTATGAAAGCATGGAGCTTTTATTTCTGGCTGAAACATGGCAGCAGAATATGGATCTATCTCACCTGATGGGGCTTTGTCCGACAGATTGCTCTTTTATCAGTGCACCCCGGATAACAGGAGTGGTAGTGGACTTGCTGTTTTTTGTTTACATGTCAGCTGGTAAGCACTGAACCTTATTCGTCCTTTGAATTGCAAGTATGCTAAGTTGGGTGGCTGAATCCTATTTATTGTATTTTAATTCACCGACGACCAGGCCCAATAGGCTGCTGTTTATCTGATTTTGCAGACATTTTATCAACTTTTATAAAGCTGGACAATGTTCTAATGGTTGGGGATTTTAATCCTCATATAGATGACACTATTTGCACATCTGCCACTGATTTCCTCAATCTTACTGAGTCCTTTAATTTAAGGCAACACGTATCTGGCTCTACACATGTGGGTGGGGCACACACTTGTTTTTACACATGGTATAGATATTGGATCTGTTGGCTCTAAGGATTTATACATCAGTGAATTCATTTTAAAATGTTGCTGCTCACTTATAGAGCCCTACATGCCCAGGCTCCACAGTACATCATGGACCTTTTGCACCCCTACATCACGTGCTGAGCTCTCAGGTCCTCTGCTCAGGGTTTTCTAAGTATACCTCAGATGCGTTTTAAAGGACAATTCCAGTGCAAAACGAACCTAGGGGTTATTAACAGATGTGTACCCACTCTGTCTCTCTCTGGGACATGTTTTCATGCTAATCGAATGTCTTTGTAGCTTGAAAGACGCTAGCGCGGACCGCTAATTAGCTTACAATGCTAGTATTCGGGGCACAGGGAAAGTAAAAACAAATCACTATTTCTACCACTAAAAAGGCTCAAAATATCACCACACTTAAACGGTAGCATAATGAGGGTCCCTAAATGTTAACCGAAGCATTGAGAACGTTGTAAGTGTACAGAAAAGGATTGTTATTGGTTATTAAGAAAAGGATACTCATTCAGCAGATTGTAACTCAGATCCAGCACCTCCAGTGTGTCTGTCTGGGTTAGAATGGCTTCATTGGGGATTTCGGTCAGGCCCTGGTGAGCAAAAGAAAGCCACTGGAAGCTGGGTTGACTGTGTTGGCCCGAGGTATGATGATCCATGACAAAAAACTTCTTCTTCTTTAGTTCCTCTCCACTTGTATTAACGGAGATTAGGAGAGGAGTCAGATGATTATGTCATGATCAAACCTTGAATAAACGACAAAACAATAAATGGTTAAAAGACTCGAATGACGAGTCTGACGATGAGTCAGAAAGTAATGTTTGTGTTTTTGAGCTCATTCTCAGTACAGACAAATGACACATTTAATTCTATAGCCTTCCATTGTATAAGACATTTCCAGTTTGCCCACAAAGGGTGAACACAACATTATGAACACCTACTCAGTGTAATGCAGTCCTATACAATAACACAGCAAAAAAAATTAAGCCACAAATGTTCTCACTTAAGCCATGTATGTGTTAAAGACAAATGGGAGGATTGGGATTTTACAACCAATGCCCACATTATACGATCTGGAGAAAATAACACTGAGAACTTCTGAGAAATACTGCTATAGTGTTGATACAACAGGTTCAGTACTTTTTCCTTTCTGTCTTCAATTTGTAACAAATACGTCACAGTGACATTATGAAGTGACTGCTGAAACGTGGGCTTTCTTAATTAAAATGAATATTTCAACATTTTAGTAAAAATACTTTCTTTCTAAAAGTGAGAGAAGAAAATGTATATCAATCTCTACAGAGCTGGAATCAGGACATGGCTAGCCTAGCTTAGCATAAAGGCATAAGCCTTGCTCATCACAAACACTAGGGACAGAACGTGTTGACCTCCAAAACTGCAGCCACAGGGTATGTTATGTCACCTGCAAGCCCTCTTAATTCTAAAACGTGTTATGATTTAGTAACCCTAACCTCAGCGAATGGAGTAAACGCTGAGAGAGACTAATATTAAGGTTAAGATTATTCAAAATAGTGCTGCTCTCTGATTACATTATTTTAGTCAGTTTTTTTGATAGCCCATGCCTGCAGATGTGACACTGTGAAGTAAGTAAGCAGCTACCGGTGCACTTAACATGTTACCTACCAGCGACGTTCTCCATTCCTTTAAACACTGGTGGTGAATTGTCAAAGTGTGACGGTCTCAAAACTTTCACAACTTTTCTCCTGATTATCTGGTGTTCCAAATGCTACCATCATCAGTTTTGTGTAGACCATTGTTCATCATTTACAGTAGTAAATGAACTCAACCATAACAACATGCTGGCACTCATCTTAAACTGTTCATAGAGTTCAGGTTGTCCTGCTACTTTGTGAAAGACACAAATATGATTCTTGATGCAGCATACCCATATGCAATAACTATGACACAACAACAATATCTATTCAGTTATAGCTGGACTTACCGAGCTGAAGAGGATCGGTGTCTGTGTTCAGTGCATGCAAACCTTTGAGAACTGCTTACAGCTCATATAAAAGGCCCTCTTTCATACCTCGGCTGTAGATCACATGATGGGGATAATCACGTTGCTGCTGAACCTTGTGGTTCACAGGACCCACTGGACCACATGTAAATAACATTGATAGCGTGTTGAATTCTCAAAAAGGGGAAAACAACAACACCCGCTAGAACAGTGAAGAAACGTCAACATTCAGTCTTTATTTACTGTAACCAATGACAGGATTGCTGATCATAGACAACGGCATATTATTGGATTAAGAAATAACACTACCTCTATAATATGGGCTTATTTTGGAGTTTGTGTTCCCAAAGACACATATGCTCTATTACAGGACACATGTCAGATGAAAGTGTGCAGGAGTTCTTACAAACACTGATTTTATTATTCTTGTAAATACCATAAGAATTCCACAAATTTTAAATTAGATCTTTTCAAATGGAATTCAACACATTCTATAAATGAAAAAACAATAAATGAACTGGTTGTACAACATGTAAGATATTAATATTTGAGCTTAATTTACACAAATAGACTATGATATCATCTTGAAATTTATTTAGATGTTTTTTTTTTTCATTTACAGTGCCAAATATACATGTCTATGAATGGAAATAATGAGGTTTGACAACATATTTGATGAAATGAAGAGCTAAAGCGTCATTCTAATCTTTATAGAAACATGTTGAAACAAAGACTTTTAAAGTGAATGAATAATTAACCAAGTGGAAGCAGATGTTCTGTCCCTGGCCGGATTAGCCGGGGACCCCCAGCAAAGATTTGCTGTTGGGGCCCCATTGCCCCGCCCCCTAACACTACTGCTTTCTGTGCATTGTGTGAGTGCCCCTTCACCCCAAATTCCCATCAAGAACAGTACACACATCAGACTACACATGGCAGTACTCCTCTGCTGAAATACTGTGTGTAAATTTGTTTGGGGTAAACTGATGAAACAAAAATTAATTTAGAAATATGTCAAATGTAAGCACTATATGAATCTAAATAATAAAAGCCTTAACCACAAACCAATTTACACACAGTGAGTCTGGAGCTGTCTGAAAATATACTAAATACATTTAAAACAAATCTCTTGTATGCTTTACATATATAACATGGTTAATGGTTAATAGGTACAGCTAATCTACTAAATCTGTTTGTTATTGTTCCTACATATCCTGCAACAGTCCAAATCTAGAATAAATGCAGTGTAAACAATGTCTGTAAATGTAGCAAGTTACTTTTTAGACACTAATTCTTGCTCATTATAAATGATATGAACAGTTCCAGCAAAGTTCCCTTTGATCCTTATTGGAAAGTTTTTTCCTTTTTTTTTCCGGCATTGCAGTTTAAATTTCCTGAGGATCAGTCCATCCTCCTTCTGAAACAACACAGTGGCTCATGGCTGTGATGCTGTGTACACTATTCAATTCAACTTCATATTGAACACACAAAGAGATGACCTCTACCCGTCTTGCAGTCCCTGATTTGCCACTTTGCCCTTCTCCACACCAGGACGCACTTCTTGCTTCCCTTCATTTTGGACCGAGGGGGCGTCTTTCTCCAGTTAGTGTAGCTGACCGGCTCACCACCTGCCCACTCCCAGCGTCCTTTGCCATCCCTGTCATTCAGCCCTTAAACAGTAGGAGAAAGATTAGTCAGTTGGAGTATAAAATTGTACTCTACAATGTAAAACACAAAAACAGAATGGTGTTGCAACAAATGTTTTAAAGATACCCACCTATCCAAAATGGTTTTCTTCCGCTGAAGTCCCACAGCCAGTCCATGTCGACTTTAGAGAAAACGCTTGCTAGAGTCCCTTTATATCTGAAATCAAAAGGACAAGAGGGGGAAAGTTGTCTATTCTGAAGGTATAACACAGTGCATGTAATTCAAATTATATACACTCACCTAAAGGATTATTAGGAACACCTGTTAAATTTCACGTTCATGAAATTATCTAATCAACCAATCACAGGGCAGCTGTTTCAATGCATGTAGGGGTGTGGTCCAGGTCAAGACAATCTCCTGAACTCCAAACTGAATGTCAGAATGGGAAAGAAAGGTGATCTAAGCAACTTTGAGCGTGGTATGGTTGTTGGTGCCAGACGGGCTGGTCTGAGTATTTCACAATCTGCTCAGTTACTGGGATTTTCAACAACCATTTCTAGGGATTACAAAGAATGGTCTGAAAAAGGAAAAACATCCAGTATGCTGCAGTCCTGGGGGCGAAAATGCCTTGTTGATGCTAGAGGCTTTAGGCCCCTTAGTACCAATTGAGCATCGTTTAAATGCCACAGCCTACCTGAGCATTGTTCTGACCATGTCCATCCCTTTATGACCACCATGTACCATCCTCTGATGGCTACTTCCAGCAGGATAATGCACCATGTCACAAAGCTCGAATCATTTCAAATTGGTTTCTTGAACATGACAATGAGTTCATGAGAACATCTTTGGGATGTGGTGGAACGGGAGCTTCATGCCCTGGATGTGCATCCCACAAATCTCCATCAACTGCAAGATGCTATCTTATCAATATGGGCCAACATTTCTAAAGAATGCTTCCAGCCCCTTGTTGAATCAATGCCACGAAGAATTAAGGCAGTTCTGAATGTGAAAGGGGGTCAAACACGGTATTAGTATGGTGTTCCTAATAATCCTTTAGGTGAGTGTAGTTGTTATGCATGACATACAACTAATCCGAAGCATGTATGTCCATGCTTTCTACATCAATTTCTCGGTTTATCCTTGAACACACAGCTCCATGGTAAACTGTACCTCTCCCTGCAGGCCCTGTTAGCTGTGCTCCATGTGGCCTTGTGCTCAGTGCTGAGGGTGTAACAGTGGCCACCATGAAAGGTCCAGCCCTGAGGACACATTTGGGCCTTCACCATCTGTGACTCAGAAAGAAATAGGCAGATATGTTGATTTGTAGGTGAACATTAAAGCTATAGTGCGTAGTTTCTGCCGCCCCCATGAGGATTCTAAGTAATGACAACAAAACTGTCGGCGTGTCCACATGATACAAGCCTTCCATGACCGCGCATCTTCTGAACATAGTCATACTGAGAAATCCAGAGAGAGAGTTGTGTGGAGCTGATAGTCTTAATTAGCTTGGTAGCAACTCATTTGGCAATGGCTTGAATGTAACGGACACTCATTAATATCAAAAAGTTACGCACTAAAGCTTTAATGATTTCAATGATTTTAGAGGTCTATCAACGTTTTGTCAAGCAAAGAGACTTATTCACTCAAAGTATCTTCTACAAACATTCCATATATGCTGATTTTCAGTAGTGCCGTACATGCAGATGAACAGCACCAGTACCCGGAGGTCTGCGTTTACCCACCGGTAAATCTCCGCTGGATGACTCCCTTCAGAAGAGTTGAAAATTTGTGACTTTTCGTCTTTAGCCTTAAGCTTAGTGCAGTGCCATAAACAACATTGTCTTGGTCACGTTACCCTCCCCAGCTCCACCCTCCTGTCCAAAAATCATAAGGTCTGGTTTAAAACAAACAACAAGTTGGCGACGGCCAAATTGCCAAACTCGTGGTTTCAAAACGGCAGTCCACAAACCAAATATAAATAAATAAAAAAAACGCAAAAAATATTGCGTAGGTCAGACATCTTTCTCCCAGAGATGCAAAGAGGCTAGTACATGCTTATAACAAGTAGGTTCCTTCGTTGTCAAACTATAATACCTGATCAGTTGGTGCCCAGGGTTTCCAGGAGACACCGTTGCAGTGAAAGAGCTGATTGGTAGTCTGGTTGAAATGCAGGAGTCCCATCAGTTCTGGCACACAGGGCTTGGGTATGGAGTTATCAGCTGTAGCCTATGGGTCATACAAATCCACAGGAAAGTTAATTTAGTGTTGCATTAACTGGAATGCAAAACACTGTAAATAAGACATAGAAAGTTTGGAACGAGCGTGAGACATTTGAGGCAAAGTGCTGAATGTTCATAGATAGTAAAGTGTCCCACAGTGATAAAGATGCATTTATAGATACACACATCAATACGAACACAACCCACACATTCTGATCCTGAACTACGTTGTGGGATCAAATATCCTTTTATTCACATCAACTAGGCCAGACTGTCCTCACCCAAAAAAATGGCCATATAGTTTGATTGTGAACAGCTTATAACGGTCCATATTTACGTTTCTTGTTAGGCGGCGACCTCTAGAGGCCGTGGTAATTTATTTTGGGAGCAAACAATGTAGTAATGTGACAAAGTATAAGAGTGCTAAACTCTGTTTAGGGAGGGTGGATGGGTAAAACACAGAACTTTCACTCAGGAGACTGAAGTTTGTGTCCCGAGTGAAACCAAAAGTCAACGTCACTTATTTAAATTAACCAACTTTGTTACCGACCTAAGTTTGTGACATAGTTACATTCGTGGCATATTTATGTCCGTGAATCAACATAGTTAAGTTGGTGAAGTAGTTACAAACATAGAATCTTCACCCAGGAGACCATTGTTCAAGTCAACGGTCACTTTTTTAAGTTAACTGACTTTGTTACAGACAAAGTCAGTTAACTGTGATGCAGTTACGCTCGTGAAATAGTCACGTCCGTGAATCTATGTTGTTTTGTCCGTGACATAGTTATGTTATTGACATAGTTACAGCCATGACTTATTTTAAGCCAATATACATAAATAGCTGCCTCACTACATCCAGAAAGAGTGACAAAGAATTAGCACAAAAATGGTGACAAGAGCATGGATGAGATTCAAGCAATTGTACAGAGTGACAGAGGCAATAACTCTTAAATCAACATGTTAATGTTTCTAGCAATCTCTTTGTGAACTGAAAATGTTGTTGGTGGGAAGGGTCGTGGTTGGTAAGGGCAAAACATAAGAATCCAGCCCTTTCAACCATGAACATATTATCAAGCTAAAGGAATGATACAAAATGGCAATTAGTCAACTATCAAGCAACTCCACGAGACATTCTGGTAAAAGAGAGTTACTCTTTGCTGACTGAACATTACACACATTTTCCAAGAATCAGACGAGAACCAGCAACATTTGTACTCACGCGTCCTTTATTCTGTGCAGGTTTTTGAGGTTTTGAGATCTTTTTTTGAGGACCTGACTTTGGCTTAGTAAGCACAGTTGACACCTGCTGCTGTGCTCCCCTGCTGACCACACGGATGTTTGCCTTTCTGTCCTTCCTCAATGCGGAAGTGTCGTCCTGTACTTGCATTTGCATGATGCCATGATACTGGAATTAAAGAGACAACAGAAATATAGACAGTTCTGACTTTTAAAAGCTTGGATCAGTTAGTATCAGCGGCTGCTGCTTACCGTGTAAACGATGTCGGTCCCGTTGTGAAAAACTGATGAAGGTGCAATCTGAAAGATGAAACAGTTACAGTTTATTTTAAACTGCTCGTTTAAAGCCACAGCAAAAAAGGAAAATGTCAACCTTGATGAAGTCAAATCCAGCGCTGATCTCTTAGAACAGGTACTTACAGACTTTGGGTTGTCCATAACTTTGAGTTTCTTTTTTGGGATATCTGCTCCAGGCCTGGAGATGCTGTCTCCACGGGTCCAGATTACAGATTCAGTCCCGAGGGGCAGTTTCTCTAGTTGAATGGATCCGTGCTGGGGGTATGTGTCTGAACGAATCTCTTTTCCACCAAGAACAGGGGCCTCCCGATCCTGGTTCAGCCTGTGCTGTCCTGTGGTGTTTTAAGTTTCAGTCATGTTTGTGTCTTTGGGCAAATATCAACTCCCTGACTTTTAGACTTAATTAAACTATGACTTGTTACAACAAAACTATACTGTGGTGGTATGGGTATACAGGACATTGCATACAGTCAAATCCCTTTAAATCCGTAGGCATGTAAAAAGGGATAATGGGAAATGATGCAACTTTGCAAAGTGTCTCATAAGATCTTAAAACTATACAGCTTTTACCTCTTGCTGAGTCCTTGATTGTGACTCGAGCCTTGTTGTTGCTGCCGATCACTGTGCCTTGAGGGGAGACCAGCAGCACTTCAAACATCTCCTCAGCCTCCTCCAGGTGATCCTGAACGATCTCACTTCTCCAGCTTCTCTTTGACACTCCTACATAGACAGAAACATCACAATCGTTTACAAGAGTTGGTGCAGGTCTCATTTAGTGCAACTTTTTCTGTTTTGTAGCTTTAATTTTGCACTATTGTTAATAGAAGTGAATTATGGTTGTTTTAGTTGTAGTAACACAATAGTCAGGTTTGTTACACTTTTACGTGCATTTTTACAATGAGACTTTTCTTAAAGTTGAGAAGGAGGAGACAACACACCATTTAGTATTGCACTTAGTGCTGGCTCATGGGGAAAATTGTTTGGTCTCTGTAAATTATAGAATGTGGTCTAGACCTACTGGAAAGTGTCCTGAGATAACCTTTGTTATGATTTGAAATCAAATTGAACTACTATTTAGTTGAGTGACTTATCTTATCACAAGGTCCACTTACAGTCTTTTTGACAAAGCTTTTAGCTTTAAACATCCTGTGGCCTTCATCAGTGGATGGAGTTTGCTCAGTTTTCACTTGAGTGTGAAATTTTGAATACATAATACCTCTGCCTCTGTTCAAAGATTGTCTCTGGCACGGGCGTAGGAAGCATTGAAATGTGGGAAAATCTTAATGCGGGGTCCTGGGCGTCCTTTCCTGTATTCTGTTGCCTTTTTAAAGGTGGTTTGATACTTTCAGTGGTGAAATGTAACTAAGTGCATCTACTCAAGTACTGTACTTAAGTACAAATTTGAGGTACTTGTACTTTACTCTTGTTATCCCTCAACCCAGGAATGCATGGTGGATGAGGATTGTGGTGACCTGAAATACTGCCTGTATGAGATCGAAATCCCATGCATACCAACGGATATGGTGGGGATTCAGTCTGTGTTGTTTTTTGTAGTTATTCTTTAGTTAAAGCTGGACTGATCAATATTTTATTTTGACAATAGATCAAATTGCTATGTTTAATATGTCACTTGTAGTGACAAAGGTGACAAACGTTCTGGACCAATTTAAAAAAAAAGAAATTTTCATTAGTCACTTAGGTTGCTTTCACACCTACCTCGTTTGGTCCGTTTAAAACGAAAACTATATCCATGGCAACTAAGCAAACTCCCTCCACGGATGACAGCCACAAGATGTGGCTGAAAACGGATAAAGATCAAGGTTAAGAATTACCCTTAAAGCTAAAGAAAAAGTTTAAATTGAAAGCAGCAGAGGCTGCAATTTCCAGAGTTTTAGTTGCTAGTATGAGTCAAGCACTAAAAGCACTGGATCTTAAACACTTCCCATAATTTCCCAAACTCAATAGTGTCTTTTGATAGACTCTGCCTGAGAAATGCCCACATCTTCAAGCTCCACGCCCCATGATTGTAACAAAGGCTTTCTGTTCAAATGTTGTCGTCTCCAAGCCTAAAATACTGATGACATCATCAGGGCAAGCATCTCAGATTTGACATGGCATTCTACAGGCAGAGTAGTACTAACCATTATGAGTAAAGGTTACAAGGGTGTATAGCTGTATATACCCCTTCTCTTCTCTGCTTCTCTTCTTAGTCGTCAGATTCATCTACCAACCTTTATAGAACTGGCTCAGGTTTGCCTTGGACCAGCTCTTAATTATGCTGTTATAGTTTTAGACTGCCAGGGGACTTCCTTCCTTTGACACACTGAGCTCCTCTCTCTTTCCATCTGTGTGCATCCATGTCCCAGAAATGCTTGTTACTAACTTAGCTCTGGGGAGCTTATTCCCCGGAGTCCTTATGTTTTTTTCGCCCAGCAGTTTTCCTTGGATTAAGATGTCACCTTAATCACGGTTGCAGCTGTTGCCGTGGTCCTGCTCTATGCCCTGCTACACCCTGCTACGCTCTGCAGTGCCCTGCTACGTCCTGCTATGCCCTGCTACGTCCTGCTATGCCCTGCTACGTCCTGCTATGCCCTGCTATGTCCTGCTACACCCTATAATGCCCTGCAGTGCCCTGCTAAACCATGAACTACTACAACTACTATTGTGACTATTATCGCCACTGTTCATCACACCCCCAACCGGCACCATCAGATACCGCCTACCAAGAGCCTAGGTCTGTCCGAGGTTTCTCCCTGTCTTGAAATGACTCTTGTTATGATTTGATTCTATAAATAAAATTTAATTTAATTTAATTTAATTTAATTAAATTAAACCAAACTTTATTTTGTAACCGCCTGGTGAAAACCTTTTATGTCCAAAACTATTGCTTTTCAGGAAATGAAAAAGGGCTAATTTGAAGACATAATATTGAGCTATATTGATTTGACCATGTCAGATGAAATCACCTCATCACTGTTTAAATATCTGTAAAGCCCACAGTCACTCATAAAGAATGTCCAATAGCAAAAATTGGCAAATTTAAAAAAGCATAATGCAAAAATGCTTTCTGTATCAGGAACATATTAGGACATACCTGGATCAAACTGAATGAGGGAAGAAGGGCTTATGAGGAAATCTTTTCCAGCTGTTGCAGTCACCTCCTTTACCTGCGATAAAGAAACATGACACAAAAACTCTAAAGGTCCTAAAATCTGTGGAAAAAAAGGCATCATGACTGAGTTAAATGTACTTATGTAGTGAGTTGAGAGCAGTTCCCCAGTTTGAATAACAAATGACTTTCAGACCTTGACAGTGATGTATGAAGACTCTGCCAGGTTTCCTTTTCGGATGATGTCCAGCGAGACAGTTCCCTGCTCCTCACACACAGAGTACTCAGACTGAGACAGCTCCACTGAGGACCAGCTGAATTCAAGTCTGCAAGGCAAGGTTAAGCACAGTGAAGACTTAACTGTAAATTCAAGATGTCATAAAAATCAGTGTGACATGTTTTGTTTTTTTTTACATGTGAGAGGGCCCGGTGTTCCCTAAAGGATCAGACACTGTGAACTCCAGGCTGTCTGAGAGGGACTCCCTGTCTGAGTTGATGATGTAGGCAATAGTTCTCTTGTTCAGCTCTATCTGAGAGAAGCGTTGTGGTACAAAACCACCTGCAAGAGCAAAAACAAAGACTGTTTTTTTCATTCTACAAAGTAAGCTAAGCTATGATTAAGATGGAAATAAATTGTATTTCCCAACCTGTAGTAATGTTTTCTAGGTAACCAAAGTAGGGCTGGCGAACAATGCAGAATATCAGCTCTTCTTCTCTGCTATCACTGTCTTGGGCCTTCAGCTCAAGAGATGAGACGAAGATCCCGCATCGTCCATCACCGAGAAGCTCTACTTTCCAAAGAGGAAGTAGCTTCACTACCTCAGGGCACGACTTATCCAAAGGCTTGATCTGAAAGTATATGTTTTGTTAAGAAAATAGAGATGGTTTAACATGAACATCATGCTGTATTGAAGAAGACTTAATAAACTCATTATGAAAATGAGGTTATAAATCAAGTTATAAGTAGGGTCACTTTCTTAAAGACTTCTATAGAAACTGACTTCTTTTTGGAGCCAGCGGAGCCGCCCCCTCCTGGAAATGATATAATGCAGGTTTAAGGCACTTCAGCATTGGCTTCACTTTTCAGGCCCGAGCAAAGGTGCTGTAAGTAAGAAAAGAGCTCCCCCACTTAACGACCCTGGCCTTACGTCGTGGCTGGTGTAATCCCATCGCAAGATGGTCTCAAGTTACTATTTAAAATGGGTACAATCTTATTTCATTACTTACTTCGCTCAGCCCCTCCTTACCCCGCTCTTTCTCTCTGTTTCTCTATAGCTAGCTATATTCTTATAGTCATGGTCTATCAGCTGTGATCAACTGAGGCTGCTGGAGAGTTGTGGTACAACCACAAAGCCTCTACACTCTTTATCACCTACCTGAATAGTGAAGAACACAGGTTCAGTATGCAACTGCCCGTCCAGCAGGAAACCCCGTTTGGTGCTGTCAGAGGCAGTAAAGGCAAATCGGTCGATCTGCGACGGCCCCCCGTCATGTTTATATGTTACCTCCATCTCCTGGATGTCTCTCTGGGTGAAGTTTGAGCCAGTAGTTAGTGTTCCACCACCTAAAAGCAGCCTGCCATACTGTGGAGGCTGGAGGAGGACAAAGGTCAGGGCGCTGGGTGGAGTGTCAGGGTCAGACATGACCAGGCAGTCAGGACCCAGGATCATGGAGGAGCCTTGTGGAACGGAGAGGCCTTTGTTGGAGGACAGAGATGGCAGGAAGCGATCCACCATTTCCACTGCAATCTCAAAGCTTCCATTTCGGCTGGTTTTACCATTACTCACAACAAACCTGCCAAAACATACAACAGACAGACTGTCTGAACATATGTGATCACTGTAAGGAATCAATTCAAAGAAAAGTTATGAAAGTTAAGAATGATGTCTTAAAATCATGTAACCGACATGAGAACAAAGGTGGCAAAAAGCTGTTTTTGGGTTAGAGAGAACTCAATTATTTTTATCTTGTGGCATTATGTTTGCATATACTGAGAATGATCCAAAGTGCGAGACTTTACATTTAAGCAAGGGCTTGTGAGTTACAGTATTTGGTTAGAGATGTTTCAGTTAAGGTTTGCATTTGTGTGGTTCAGGGGCCCATTTTACAAAAACAATCTGCAAGCAGTGCAGTCAAATTTGCAAGTCCTACAGGGGGCAAGGATGCCATTTGTTTTAATTAGTAAAATATGTAAAAAAGTGGAAATTATCTCACTTGCAAATCACAGTTTACATGTTGCAAATGTGGTGAAACAGACCCCTAGTTCTTGTTAGTCATGTGTTTTAATCATATTTGCCCCAGTGGTCTCTTCCCATAAGGTTTGGGCATTACTTGTTTTCAAGGTTAAACCTCAAGTTACTGGTTTGTGGTCTGAGGGGGGTTGCAGATGCGAACAAGCAAGAAAGACAGCAAACACTTTTGTCATGTTGATGTGAGTGTGCACAACCCACACAACTGATCTCAGAGCAGATACTGATTACAAGATTATTCCAAAGTGAAGAGACGGGTGAACTGGAGCAAATGAAAACATGCAAACTGTTCCTGTTGCTTTCTGATCACATGCTGTTCAGTTCCCATCTCTCACTCGTCTACAGGGAGCTCCACCTACAAGCACATCTTGTTTTAGGTTACGATAAAATCTGAAATGTTTGAAACCTATCATCGCGTCTGGGACAGCTTATGACGAGACCTTTTGGACTAGACAACTCATGATGACGGGCACGAGCGTGGATTGTGTGACAATTTAAGGGCAACCATTTAGAAACCTTAAACATTAAATAAGGTCAAATTGACCCCAAGGATAACACAAGGGTTTAGTTCCTGAACTGCAAAGGCGTATATGCTAATGGTAGTTCAGCCAAGCTAGAATTGTGTCAACATTATGCAAGGGGCGACCGGTGTCCAATCTGAGCATTCTGTTGCACGACTAAAACAACTTTTGAACGTACACGTTCCATAAAACAAGTTCCTTCCCGAGGCTATTTTGCAGTGGCACCGTGGCACTGCCCAGTGCTTAGCGCTGCCTATAACGATTGTGATTGGTTTAAAGAAATGCCAATAAACCAGAGCCCGTTTTTCTCCCATCCATCCGTTGTGTGGACTAGCCAGACCCTCCTCAGCAGCGCTGTGGAGAAAGGTCTGGCAAAGCGAGACTATGGCAATCTTAGTCTGGCTCAACGGTTGACATCGCTGGAATAAAGCCTAACATCCCGATGTCCCTCCTTTCTTGCTATCTCCGCTATCAGGGCTTAGCGCCTCCCAGGACAGTTGTGATTGGTTTAAAAAAATACAAACAAGCCAGAGCATTTTTCCCCCTATCTAAGAATAGATAGTGGTGCAGCCAGACCATACTGCAGCGCCTACTTGGCTGAAGTTTTATTTACATAATAAGGTTAATGTAAATACTGTACCATGTAGTTAGCATAGGCTCCACTTCTGAACCACACATTCTTACACCTAAACATCAAATCTGTGATTTATACATAAATAAATCCAACAATGGGAATTCATAATTTCAAGTTGTACAATGGTTTCTAGACTCACTGAAAGGTTTCTGTGGGTGTGATGGCTCGGTTGTCATGCACGTAAGCCACAAGGTTGGCTGCTATGTCCATCTGGCTGAAGGTAGAGATGCCCACTCCGGGATGTTTGATGTACTCTATATGTCCGTGAGCAGGAGGGTTGGTGATGATATACAGAAGCTCCTCTGGTTTTTCAGTGCCATCGTTGGCTAACAGCACATCTGTGGTGAGAACCACACGATCTCCACGGCTGATGTTCGCTGGCTTCACAAAGATGGCAATATTTCCTGGAAATAATTAATTTATAATATATTTATATTTATAATATATTTATTTTGACAATATAATATTGTCAAAATAATTAAATTAACACTGGGACCCCATCAGTATGAACTGACACTGGGCCGAGGACAGGGAAATGATGTGGCCAGGCAGTCAATCATATCACAAGTAGACAATTTCATCCAAAGCTATATCTAATGAAAAATTTAAGAGTGAATTCCAGTACCTTTTTCTAGATCTTTGACAGAGATGTGGAAGTGCTGCAGTGGTGATTGATTCTTTCCATCAAACAAGTAGAAGACAAAGAAGTCATGTGTTTTAGCACCGTGCAGGCCTGTATGCACGTAGCGCAGAAGGTTCATGTCCACCATCTCCTGGGAGCAGTTTCTCCCCGCTGTCAGGGTCACCCAGTCCTGGCCTTCCTGAGACAGGAGCACAACACCTCCCAGTGTCATCCCATGTTTACAGTGACAACTGACACAAATATCATATAAATGTCCCCAGTAGATGATTGAGCCAGAAACATTCAATGTCCAAGCCAATTCCTAAGATCAACATCATTTTGACCATTCAAAACCAAAACAAATTGGTCTCCACCAACTCCTGAGAAAAATATCTGCCTTTTTACCTGCTAAATGTTTACCAGCTAATCTCTAACTGTGTCTGTCTGCTGTTTGCTGCTGAGTAGTGGCTTTGTCAAAGCTTTCAATCAATCAAAATGTATTTATATAGCACTTTACAGCAACCAGCAGGTATCCAAAGTGCTTTACATCAGGAATCAAGTATAAAACAACATATCATACAATAAAAAGAATGAAACATATAACACAGTAAAATCAGAAAAGGTTACAAAGAAACAGGAGAGTGAAATTGTCACACCACTACTACATATTAAAAGCCAGTCTATACAAATAGGTTTTGAGTTTGGCCCTAAAAAGAGCTACATCCATAATAGTGCGAATATCAGGGAGTAACTTGTTCCAGAGTCTCGGGGCAGCAACTGCAAAAGCCTGATCACCCCACCGTTTATACCTTGACCTTGGGACTTCTAAAACCAGCTGATTTGAAGACGCAAAGTTAAAATTTCAGACAAATACTCCGGGGCCAGGCCATTTAAGGCCTTGAAAACAAACAATAAGATCTTAAAGATGGATCTTAAAATATATTCTAAAATGCACAGGGAGCCAATGTAGGGTGTAGTGAACAGGAGTAATGTGTGCACGTCTAGATTATTACATTACATTACATGTCATTTAGCTGACGCTTTTATCCAAAGCGACTTACAATTAAGTGCGTTCAACCTTGAAGGTGCAAACTCTAGACAACAAGTAGTAAGTGCAAGTACATTAGCTCTAAATAGGTAATGCTACAAAGAGCCATATGAAAAGTGCAGAATCAAGAATGATACATATACACAATTTTTTTTTTCCTTCATTATCCGAGATGTATTTGTTAAAAAGTGAGCAGCAGCATTTTGAACAAGTTGAAGGCGTGAGATGGAGGTCTGATTCAGACCAACATAAAGAGCATTACAGTAATCCAGCCTTGAATTAATAAAGGCATGAATAGCCTTTTCTAGGTCGTGCCTGCTCAGGAAAGGCTTACATAGCTTTAGCCAGGAGACAAAGCTGGAAAAAGCTCATTCTAACAACATTACTGATCTGCTTGTCAAATTTCATGCTGCAAACAAAAGTAACCACCAAATTTCTTTTCAAAAAACAAAGTGTATGATGCCAGGGCTCCCAAACTCAAAGCTGGACCATTTTGCGTGCCTGAAGTACTGAAAATAATACACTCAGTTTTATCTTCGTTCTAATTAAGAAAGTTTTGTGAAAGCCACAACTTAATATCATTAATACAACTAAGCAGGGAGTTTAGTGCGACACTGTCATTTGCTTTCATAGGCAAATAAATTTGCAAATCATCTGCATTATTGAATGGTGAATGAAATTACAGGTTGTGCTTGCCTATAATAGCCTCTAAAGCAGGGGTCATCAACTACATTTTTCCAAGGGCCAGAATGTTTCGAAGCAGACACTCCGGGGGCCGGACTTACAAATAAAGAAAATAAAATGAATGTATACCTAATACGCCTATTCTTGTTTGAAATTTTCACTTTCTTACTGAATTAATGCTATATTTAATTTTTTTTTACATGTATTAGTGTGAGCAAACTCCTAAAAAACATGGAAACTCCATAATGATAACTAGCTCTTTAACTAGAAAAAGATCTCAGACTAGGAGGCAGTTCACTGAGTTGGTGAGATGGTTACAGTCTGTGATTAGGGAAACATGGTTGTAGTATGCAGCGTCCTGATTGGTGGAAAATGCTTGCAGAAAGAAATGGCTGCTGTCAGGTAATGGTGAATAGAGCTTAGATCGGCCCAAAAAATCAGGTATCTTAATCATAAGGTAATGGATAAAAAAAAGAAAATTGCTTGATCAAGGGTCCGGCCCAGGGATGTGGCGGAAAATAACGGCCCGAGCCTGACCCGAGGTCCGGTCGGGCTTCTTAAATTTATAAGAATTTGTCCAAATTTCAAGATTTCCAGCAAACTAAGATAAACAGTTAGACTACAAACAGACAGCTTTTGTTTTAGCTTGTTTGTAAAAATTCGCTATTTGCAGAGTAGAGCTGTGTTCGCTTAAAACAGCGCGGTGAACAAGAGTGGACTGAGCAGACAGAGCAGATTGAAATATCGCTTTCTACATGTTTATGCCTGTCTATACAGGTGAGTGCATTGATAAGTATTGACTTTTTACTCACAAAGGTTTTATTGTAGCCTACTTACAGTAACGAGACTAGCGTTGATCTGCCCCAGCGGGCATTGATTATCCTCTTTGTATCGTTCCCAGTCAGGAACTGCGTGTTTTAACGCACATACATCTCGGCTCAGCTATGTGTGTGGAGCGCAGGCATCACTGTACAGAAAATAGAGATGCAAATACAGGGGCTGGGTTTGTGCTCTACCTGTGTAATGTTACCTGCTGTAAATGCTTGAAATGCTAAATAACAGAAAGCATTTTTCCTCTTCACATTTTCTGAATTCATGATTATTCTGCGGGCCAGACTAAATGCTTTGGCAGGCCGGATGTGGCCCGCGGGCCGATAGTTGACATTGGCTGCTCCAAAGACAACATAATAAAGAAACAGAATGGGGCCAAGAATGGAACCCTGGGGTACCCCACTAGAGAGAGGAGCAGCTAACGAGGAGAGGTCACCAATCATGACAAGCTTTACAACTGAAAACAGCTGCCTGCTGCTGCAGGAAACAAGTTTGATGAGAGTAAAGTTTGTGGGCCTGAAAACCAAAACAATGAGCCAAAAAAAAACTAAAAGGCCATGCAGAGTTGAGGGGAATGCAGAGTTGGTAATAATTCTTTGTGGGTTCATCCTTACAAGTGACATATTTTACATTACACAAAGTCATACATCCAATGTTAATATAAAAACATTTAATTCAATTCATCACTATACAATATAAAATATCTAAATGGTGTAACAAGCTGTATTTTTGGAACTATTGAGCAACCGTGGCCCCCTTCTAGCTATGAAGGGGACCCACTTAGGGGGGTTTTCTAGCTGTGTAAACTGTGCCACTTCACTTGGCACTGAACTAACTTGTGTATTGCAAATATTAGTTTAAGCAACACAATCTTTAAATAGACTACAGTAAATACAGAATTTTTTTTTCTACTTCCCAACTCTATCAATGGTCCTTTCCTGGGTTCTCATTTATAAACGTGGCGTTCGCACAAAACAGGGCTGAAAATGTGCATACGTCACTTCCCACGCAAAGGTTGTGATTTATAAAAAACAAACTTGACAGGATAATGTGCGGTCCTCCACGCAAACTCTGACCCATGCGTACGCACATTTTGGAGACAATGGGAATTGGCGACGCAGATGGTGAGGTGGTGAACTGAAGTCAGACTGCAGAAAGTAAACGTGGGAATAACAATTACTCGTAATATTTTCAAGTATTGATGCCTCACACACATTTTTTCACTCCATATCATCCACGTTATCATGAAGATTAAATCCAGCAGTGTTATTTGCGCTTGTACTGAGTGATAATTGTTCAATAAACACCTCCAACTCAAATCTTAAATAAAAATGCGTTCTTAATATTTAATCGGTGCTGTCTCACCATCACATTGTCTGCTAGGAGCGCAGGAGGAGGAGATGGCCCGACTGTATGGAATACAGGATAGCATCAAATATCCTACCATTAGATAACAGCAGAGCACAGTGTGGCTTTAATACTGTGCGTATATCATCAAATGTCAAAGTCTGGAAATACAGCCGTTAAGCTCTCGCGCAATCGTTACACTTAATGTCCTTGTTGAAGCAGCGTTTAGTTTTTATGCTTCACATATCTGGAACAAACTCCCAGAAAACTGCAGGTCTGCTGCAACGCTCAGTTCTTTTAACCCTACCAGCCCTAAGGTCATTTTTACAGTTCATTGTCCGTCTGGTTTTATTTTCTAAAAAAGCTTGTAAAACATCAACCCTGTTGTCTACAGTCAATTTATGAACATCATTTTTTTCAGGGAAAACTGGGCTATTAGAATATTTGTGCTGCAGTGAGGTCACTTGAATGTAAAAAAAGGTTGTATGACCTTAAAGACAAATACATAAATAAAACGGAACATGAATCTCACAGATATGTATTGATATCACAGACAGATCAATAAAAGCAAAGCCAATCTCCTGTCTACATCAGGTCCCATATGTATTAGGAGTCACACTGTGAAAAAATAAACATTATAACTTATACAGTTGACTAAATATATACATTTTTTCAAAAAAAGTCCAGACGCTTTTGCCCTCATGACATTCACTTATGCCAATAATCAAATAATAATGTCATATTTATTGAAATCACACACACAGCAATTTTCTAAAACAGTTCTCCTATATATTTGGAGTCATGCAGTACAAAAATAAACATAATGAACATTATAACTCATGTAAAAGGACAAACTATTTACATTTCTTCAAAAAAGGCCCAAATTTATGCCCAATCTCAAAACATTCTTCTCTGGAGTGATCCATCTTTACACTCTATAGCCTTTGTTCTCGCTTAGATTCGCTGGAGCGATTTATCTTTCCACTCGATATACTCTTTCTATGACGGACCTGCCTTCCCATTGGTTGAAAGACATCAACACAATCTCGCAAAGTATCATGGGATATTCAAAATGGCAGCTAGCATCGAGCTGGCGGCAAAAATGACGGAAAATTGATAAATTATGGACATCAAGTGGATAAATCTTGGATATAAGCGTTTGGATTTATTGCTGAACAACTCTGAAAAGAGGCACAACTTCCAGGCTGGATAGAAAACCTTCTGTAAAGGCTACAAAGACACCAAAGACACCCCCGTGATGGCTAATTCGTTAGCTTTTAGCAGCAAAAATCGGTAAATTTCTACATTAAACCGTTATCAAATTATCTAAATATTAATCAGAGTGCCGTTGTTCGTCGCCCACGACGAGGTCGGGTTCTAATTAAATCAAGGCTGAAGACCTATCTTTTTGATGTTGCCTTTCTTTAAATAACTTGCTGTTCATTTCTTATACTGAAGTTGCATTGTTGACACTGTATGACAATCAATATAAGCATATAAAGAGAAATTCCTATTGTATCTGCTTTTATATATTTAACTGTTTTAACTGATCTTTAATGTTTAATTTCTTATACTGTACTGTAACTTTTATTCTTGTATTTTATCTTTTAAATTTTTTAATCTGTTTTCATGTAAAGCACTTTGAATTGCCCTGTTGCTGAAATGTGCTATACAAATAAAGCTGCCTTGTCTTGCCTCGTTATCAGTCCGAACTTTAATACTGTCCGTGACAAAACCTGCATGAACAAAAGTGTGTTTGCCTATTAGACTTTCTTTCGTCTTCAAATTGTATCTCTGGGTGGGGGATACCACTAGTTAATGCTGCGATTTTGGCAAGGTGTTAATAATCACTCTAATTGTTGTAAACATATAAATACTGCGGTGACCCCCGTGCGTAATGCTGCATGATGGCACTGCTGGCCCTGCAGGAGGACTACACCAATGGAAGAATCAGGAGAGAAAGAGACTTCAGGGACCATGACGATGACTGGCTAATATGCCGATTTAAATTCCCTAAAGCTGAGCTCTTGGATCTACGTACTGAATTGGGTCCAGTAGAGAGGGCAACGTGCCGGAACCATGCCATCCCGGTCCAAATACAGGTTCTCGCCACTCTGTGGGCAACTCGCTGTTTCCAGAGGCAAATGGCAGACAGCTGAGTGTTTTTTTTTAAAATAAATATTATATATAATCTTCAACTTTATCACTAAGGCTTGTTTGGATATAATATATAGTTCTGTTAAATCTAGGTATATATAGTTCTGTGAAAATGTCCCAGAGTGATTTATAAAGGGAACTTTGCTTACAGATGTGCGTACGCACGGTTTTATAAATCAGATTTTTTTTTTTTGGCGTACGCCATTTTTGGCTTTTGGGTGTACGTACACTTTAGTAAGGATCCTACGCACAGTTTTATAAATGAGACCCCAGGGAATTTTGTTTGATCTGGGTGAAGTTCAATGCATATTTTAGTGTTATGTTCTAATTGAAAAGGGCTAAATCTCACCTTTCTTCATGCGTAAGATGTCCAAATGTAGAAAGGCTACGACACAACCAAAAAGATACAGTATGATGCACAAGGCAACCATATGGTGAAGAACATACATTTATTACAAATAACTCTGAGCTTATACTGGCTGATAATCCAGCATCTCCTGACAAAATTAAGCACCTGCATATTAAAGATAACAGAACTATTATAAACTTAATGAGCTGCGTCAGACCCATTCAAACTGGCTCCCCCAGATTTCCTTTTACACATTTTCAAATGTAAAATACTAGTTATACTTGGCTTGGCTGAATACTTGATGGTTATTATCAACTGAGAGTATCTATATTTCCCAGTATGCCCAGCTAATCAACATTGTAAATTAAATATTTAATCAATAGTCAATGTCAATCCATTGCTTTCCATACTGTATTAGTCCAGAGTTTATCTAAACCTAGGGACCGCAGAGTCTAGGATCGCAACTGCCCATTTTCTCACATTTGAAGTAAAAAGCCTTGATCATTCACCGTAGTTCCTGCTATAGCAGCAGAGCAGTAGCATCAATGATTTATTAGGCACAAATGGATGGTTCAGTGTGTTCCCCACACTTAACACAGAAAGGGGACATAATATCATCATATTCTGTGTGTCTCTTTAAAATTTTAAGACACTGCACCAACCTTAAGCTGAAGTATTCCTTGGGTAGGAACACTATCAAATATGTAGCTGACCTCTGAAGAAGGAGTATCACTGTCCTGTGCAAACAGTGTAATGCTGGAAATAAGCCTGGCTTCTCCTGGCTCCACATCTACTCCATTGTTCCTGAAGGATAGATAATTGAGATCATGTTCAGTTACTTTCCCACATTGATGTGATGGCTAACTTTAAACAGGAACTGTAGAGAAGATGTTCGTCTGACCTGATGACACGAGGCTCCTCGTCATTGATTGGCAGCACTTTAACCATCACTTGTCTTTGGATTTGGTGCCTACCATCAGTCAATTGGATAGTAAAACTGTCCTCCATATTCTCTGAGTCATCGTGCATGTACATTAGATCCATTCCTAAACGCAAATAATCAAACAATTTATTTGACTCATAAAAATATGTAATATTGAGTTTAAATTATTCTACAAATGCCTGCATGCTCAGTTTAGTTATTTATTTATTTATTAATTATAGAATTCTTTTTTTTTTAAGATTATTTTTTTTTACTTTTATGGCCTTTAATTGATAGCTTGACAGACAGGAAAGTGCAAGGGGAGAAGACATGCAGCAAAGGTCAGGGTCAGATTCGAAGAGGGCCGCTGCCAAAGACTCAGCCTACATGGGGTGCACACTCTACCAGGTGAACTAGAGGTCGCCCCCATTATAGCATTCTAAGAGTGGTGGGCATGTGGACAATGGTTTTTGTGATCCTCATCCTACTTAAAGAACAGGAGTTTTTCATGTTTCAATAGGTTGTTTTAAATCTTCAGAAACAAAAATCGTCTCTGGGGTTCCACAAGGGTCAATCCTTGGGTCATTGCTCTTCAATCTGTACATGCTCCCGCTTATTATTATTATAAAGAAACACAATATATCCTACTATTCATATGCTGATGACACACAGTTGTACATTTCATTTTCCTCTGATCATCTTAGTCCTGTTAAGAAACTATTAAACTGTATTTATGATACGCGTCAGATTGCCGCCCACCAAAAGCCAGGTTCTGTCAGAGGTTTCTGTCTGGAAGTTTTTCCTTGCTGCTCTTGGAGGAATTGTTGGGTCTCTGTAAATTATGTGGGTGGTCTAGACCTACTCTATCTGTAAAGTGTACTGATATAACTTATGTTAGGATTTGACACTATAAATCAAATTAAACTGAACTGAATTGTTAGTTCTTCATTCCGTCTCCTTGCTGTGGCAGGTAAGGGGCGGAAGTTGTTTTGCACACAGCTATGGAACGGCAGCGTGGGCTGACCGATGCATCTGTGTCACACTGCATCAATGTGCCGCAACTACCGGAGTCTAGTTAATGTGTCATGTGCTCATGTGTTAATGTGTGTGTCATGTGTGCATTCCATTCAATAGAAACAGAGCGCATTAAAGTCCCGCCCCCAAGGGGGGAAAAGAACTCTCCGCTCTCCATTGACTTGTATTGCATGAAGGTGCCTCCTCGTCAATTTTGTCTGCTAGCAGACAGAAAAATGCCTTAAAGCTGCCATGTGGTGACATTCACTACCAACAACGTGGAGAACCCATATCTTAAGTTTTTCTAAGCTGCCGACCTGAAAAACCTGAGATTTTATTTAGAAAAAAATGGATAAAGACGTGAGGAATCAGCCGAGAGAATGGGAAGCCTATGGGATCCTGACACTAACCTAATGATATGTCCAACGTTAGTTGTGTTAGCTTAACTTACAGACAGATAGTTAGGCTAAAACTGACATTTTGATATTTGACTTGGTTTTCTGGCTGCAAACGTAGGTACCTTCCATTAATACAAGTCAATGGAGAGCACCTAGAGCTGACATGTAAGAAGCACCATTTGAAAGATCTGTCATTGTGAAGTCGACCACAGGGGGTGGAGGACTGGCTTCTCCTCTCCTGTAGACGGGCTTTTCGCTGTGGGTGATGATGCTGCCATGCTGTGGGGCTCTGACCACACTGAAGAGCATGCTGTCCTTGGGGACATCCAGATCCATCGCATGTAAAACTGATGAGTCCAGCTGCTTCATTTCTCCTTCTCGTACCTCATCACAGAAGGATAGCATAGAACATTGGACCATATCTTGTGAAGAAAAACTGATAGGAATGTCTCGTTTTGGTTGTCAGTAGTGAAACTGACCATAAAAACTTACTGTGATGTTCCGAGCCACCAACTGTGGGATCTCATCGTTTGTCGGGTTAATAATAACGTAGAAGGGGACATGGGCAGAGCTGTGTATGCCGTCTGACACACAGAGCATGAACTGGTCAGCTGTGGGCTCCATCCTCTGGTGTCTGGACTGTACATAGTTCACATGACCATCAATGATGTCTTTGTATGTAAAGGAAGCTGGGGAAAAGGAGTACAGACAGAAAAACACATGAAATGTTATATTTTTTTGTTCCCCTATCTGATGACAACATACATCTGCAGGCTGTCCTCATTCACTGTTCATACATATACCTATGAATCGTAATGCACTATAATTCGTATGTAATCCACATATTTATTACTGTAGGCCCCACATTGACGTTTGCTATAGGCAGCAACCTCTAGAGTCTGTAGTGATGATGCCCGGAGCAAAGAAGGAAATCAGGTGACGTAGTTTGAGGGTGTCAAAATCTGCATAGGGAGGGAGTTGGGAAACACATGACTTTCACCCAAAGAGACCAAAAGTAATTATTTTAAACTCAAACCACAAACCTCTCTCTTTCTCTCTCTCTTTCTAATCTTAATCAGTCGTTTTGGTGCCAAAACATAACCATCATGGTCACGTAATGTTCCCAGTCGACTATTTACGGCATTAAATACAAGGGTCATATTTATATACATATATACATGTATTATACAGATATCATACAAACCTGTTAATGAGAATATATGTTGCATAATGCTTACCTATGCTTATACCCGTGTTGCTTTTCTCAAATCCAGGACTAGGCAGGACATTTTCAATGTAGCCAAAGTGGGGCGGAGAAATCAGACTGACCACCAGTTGGTCCAGAACAGTGTCCACGTCAGAGGCCTTCAAATGAGATGCAGTTATTGATGCAGACCCACCTTCATCCACAATAAATATGTCTCCTACAAACAGAAAAGGACAAATCACGCTTTAAAAAACAACTTATAAAAATTATTAACCATATAACCACAGTATTTGTATATTGGTCATCCAAATCAAATTATTTTATTTTGCTGCCATTTTTAGTCAAGTTAGTGACTATTTTAACCACTGTGTTGATTATATCATGTTTGTAACTATTATTAAAGCTTTATTATCATTGTCATCAGACTTTAGCTTACATTGATATTCTTCATTGTATTCTCTTTTTATTTCTTATAGACCACGACACCAACTTACAGTAAAATACCTAGTCTTCACACACAATGTGCAGCAACTCAAAATGAAGCTCTGTGAAGATAGAGTCTTCTCTGGAGCCTGATTCTGTGAGTAGAGTCAAGTCTATATCTGCCACCTGAATCAGCTTAGTTGTGGGAGTTCATAAGCGCTCGTTTCAGAGGGGGCTAAGCCATCTGAAGACCCCTTGGGGCGCCGGGCCCGAGTTTTATCCATTTAAAGTGGTCCTCAATTTGGTGTAATTGAAAAGAATAAAGGCTGGCATTAAGGCTGGCTAACATGTTAACAAAGAGTTGCCTGCTGAGAGTCTGAAATCCACATCTGAGAAATTTAAGGCTTTTAGCCTAAAAATGGAGCTAAAAGAAGCTAAAAACTAATGAATATGAATTGGGTTCAGTAGATAGTTAATATTATCAGCTTAATATTATTTAAGTTAATATTATCAGCTAGTTAAGTTAATATTATCAGCTTATAAACTTGACAAGTTAACATTAGCAAACACTTGCTTATTTACACATCTAACAGAGCAACATTAGCATTCATTAGGATTTGAGTCACGTTTGTGTCCACCTGTTAAGTTAAAGTCCAGTTCTCATACTCCTTAGCTCTGGTTTGGTCTCCCACAACTCCTGTAAAAACATATTTGGCTACAGTAAGCTGCTAGCTAAGTGTTTAAACTTTCTTCAACTCGTGGCTACTTAGCTTACAGGTTTTCGTGGCTAGGAGAAGCTAAAACATAAGTACATTTATTTTAAACAAAACAAATAAATACATGATATAAGCTTATGTATTGAAGATATTTACATCAATTTGTCTTGTTGGTTTAATAAAATAACCACCATATATAAACAGATATCCATGGTGTCATTTAAAAAACATTGTGCTAATAGACCTGGCATAGACATGGCAGACATTTGAAATTGTCATTGCAGGAAACACACAGGTGTAATTACAGTAATAACACAGTTTTGTTGTTATTGTGCACAATAGTGCATTTGTAATTCAAGTTATAGCTCAAAGCTGGTTCTCTGGACACTTTTTGACTGAGTTAGAAATGGCCCACCTGTTGTTAGAGAAGGTGGTTGGCTGTCAACTGGAAACACTGTGATGTGGAGGTCATACACAGGCAGACTGTGTCGTACATGTAGCTGAGTCATGTCTCTGGTCCTGGAGGGATTTTCTTCACCGCAGCATAGAGGAAAGTTTTCTGTTTCTCCGTCAGAAATAACAAAGGTGATGGCGTCATGGCGAGGAGTGAGTCCAATCTCCAATCCTAAAACCACAATATTATAAAGTGCTTTTAGAGACAGCCTACTGTTCTGCATTGTGTGATAGATAAATGGATAGATGGATGGATAGACAGACAGACATAGACAGATAGATAGATAGAGTGGTGGAGTGTGTGTGTGTGTGTGTGTGTGTGTGTGTGTGTGTGTGTGTGTGTGTGTGTGTGTGTGTGTGTGTGTGTGTGTGTGTGTATGTATGTGTGTATGTATGTGTGTGTTAAGGAGCCTAATAGCAGAGGGGATAAAGCTGTTCCTGTTTGTTTTAAATAAACAGTGGCAACATACAGTATCTCCTGCAGAGGGCAGTATCTGAAAGCAGGTGCTGAGGTGCTTATACTTGTTCATCTCTCCAAGATATTTACTGTATATGTTACATGTCAAGGTGCTTTGTAAAAAGTAATGTACAGCTCTGAATGTTGAATATGAACTCAATCAAACAGGGGAATGGTAATCAAAACGATGGAACAGCTAGATGCTCCAATTAGTATAAGGCAAAAGTCACAAGGAGTACCAGAGATCTTCAACAGGGGATCTGGGACCCCTAGAGTTACTGCGGTTGGAAGTTTTTTTTCAAAAACTAGTGTCTCAACATGAATCCAACCTATTGTTAGCCAATTTAAATCAGCCTATTTGTGAGGAGAAAAAAAAACATTGATAGGCTTACTATCAAGGTACTATAGGTAAGGTCACTAAGGTAGCCATCCACAGATACAGGTAATCCTAAGGATTCACAGTGCCACATGTATGTTTAACAATAAAACATAATTTATAAAACCATGCCAACAATTATTATTTTAATAGCTTAGTATTCTATGTACTAAAAAGTTATGTATAAAAGCTTTTACCCGCCCTATACTGCATTTCGTTGTCTTTGTACTTGTACTCTGCACAATGACAATAAAGTTGAATCTAATCTAATCTAATCTACACGTTATTGTAGGCCCAGTTTAATATGCAACTTAATTTTATACAATATATGTAGTAGGGGGTCCCTGATCCATCTATCTTAGTTAACAGATCCTTGGCTTAAAAAACACTGAAGACCCCTGGTGTTAACTAAATGTCAACTTAATTTTTGTCGCATTTACTTTATAACAGGAAATATATCGTAATAATGCACTTCCCCCTATAAAGATAGATAAATAATGTTTTGCAGTTAAAAATAAGAGTAATTTGGGTTTCCCCTCCACAACAGCTTGACAACCAATTTGGCTCCTTAAATGTGGATACAGAGCTACAAATACATACAAAGTACAAATATCTTTGTATTGCAGCTGCTGATAGTTTATATTTTATGAAACTGAAGCTACACAGTATATTTAACTGATAAAAGGTCTAGTTTAACATTTGGGAATGGGACATTCTTACAGTTACAGCCAAATGCTTACACTAAATACCTGGGGCGTAATATCCACTGGGGACAGGGGGGGCATGTCCCCCCACTTTTCAAAATCCAGTTTGTGTCCCCCCGACTTTCAAATTTGTTTGATATTATATTTATAAGTCTCGGTGATCAGCCCCTATTTTAAACAATAAAGATAGTAAGACATATTTTTCTTATACGTAGTTTAGTACTATTCTTTCTGGAAAAAAATATCATTACGATCAACTTAATTATTTTCTGGATTTTGTATCATCATAGTCCCTAAACTGTATGTAGAAATGCAGAAAATGGGATTCAAATAGAAAACATTTTTCTGGCGGAGGACCCCCAGACCCCTTGTTTTGTGTGCCCCGCCCTCCCCACACACACACTTCTCAAACGAAATTTATTTTTTAGCAATAAACAAACCTATGATATATATTTAGCAATACCTGAGCCTAAAGACAAAAGTAGTACTGTTAATTGGTCCCAGAACAGCTAGAAACACTTTAGCTCTAAGCCCACTGTCCGCTGCCCACCTGTGTGTTTGTAGGTGATGATCCCTGCAGTAATGTCTGCCTGGATGAAGCGATCAACCACAATGGAGTTTCGGAGAACGACACCATGATATGGCTGCCGGGCGATCAGGAAGACCAGGCTGCTGTTGTCGCTGTCTGCATCAGCAGCGTAGATATATTCAGCTGTGATGACTATTTCCTGTCCCTCTGCACAGCTGAGAACTGGTTTCAAACCAGCAACCAACACTGGGACCTCATCATTGATGGGAATCACCTGGAGATAATAATAAAAACATTATCTGTGCATAAGAAATGCAATAAGGAAAAATAGACAGAACGAACATAAACACAGGAACAGAATGTCATGAAAGTAAGATGAAATAGAATACATAGAATGCATAACATATGATAGAAAATAGTACCCACTGAATAATTATAAAAAACGTGCAACCCCAAAACAGGTAGAGGGTCAGGTCAGGTGTGTACTGTCCTTTGTGCTTATCCAAACCTTGTTGTTATGGGTATGGCATCCAAAGGGCATGCATTTGACATGCAAGGCACTTTGGTATAAAAATGTATGGTTCAGTTTTTAGGCCTGAGGATGTACCAATTTACCAAGAATGCCATATTGGTTGTCCGTTGCTATTACCTTCACTTTCAGGACAAAACTGCCTGAATTGGTTCCATCTGTGGCAGTGAATTCAATGGTGTCCTCTACAGTTTCTGAGCTGTCGTGAGTGTACCTGATTGACAAATGACAGACACAATTCAGATTTGATGAGGGATGAAATAAACATGTTTGATAGGTGAATCAAAGTCAGAGATCTGTTCTAAGCAGCTTTGATACTTGATTACTTAAATACCTCGCACTATTTATCCTAAAAACCATTTCAAACGCCAGCTGGTGACAAGTATCCGGATTTACACAGTGTTCTTAGAAACATACAGTGATAAACTGATACTGTGCTTTTCCACTGAGAGCTGGGGGACCTGAGCTTACACCAAGATGTTCTTTTAAAACTGCATGCCTTGGTAATGGAAGTTTTGGTCTTTTTTCTTTTTTTCCCTTATGGCATATAAAAAGCTATACTAATAGAACAAAACTTGAATCAACTGTGTAATCAGTACTTTCATTGATTTAAAATGACTTCATTTTAGCGCAGCACCAATCTTTTATTTGGCCACTTGGGAGCAGAACGCCACTATAAGCTATGGCTAATGTGTTAGCAAGAAGTTTCCTATTTAGCAGACACAAAACAACATTAGCAGTCCCGTTTCTGTCATATTCACTTTTCGTTTAGCTCTGTTTTGGTCTCCAACTCCTGAGTAAAGTACTTAACACATTAGCCATAATAACCTGAGAACTGGATGGCTATAAAGGCTGTGTTTGTTCTGCCATATAGTGGTCAGAATCAGTCAAAACCACTGAAACTGTTCCCCAGATGTATGCAGGGTTACAATTTTATTAGATACAACTCTACATCTAATGCAACCCAACAGCCCTTTGTAATTCTTAATGTTCAGTTTTGGTTATATAAGTACATCCAATGCTATGTCTTTTGTTTAGACTGTAGTTAAAAGAACTGTATTAAAGGAAAATGAGGAAACATAATGAAGGATATCTGACCTAACTTTAAGGCTTTTTAGGTCTTGCACAGTGAAAGAGTGGCCTGGATTTAATGGGAGTCCACCTATCTGCAGAGCTCCATGCTGTGGTTCCCTCTGAAGCACCACCTGCAGGACTTCTTCCATCGAGTCCACGTCTGACAACAACAAGTGTTCAGGGCTGAGCCAGCACTCCCCTCCCTCATCTACAGTCAGAGGGTTGGTAATAACCTGAAACAGAACGTAGCCACACTTTTCTATACACATATCCACATTCAAGAAATAGGAAATATATACAATTGCATTTTCTTTTCCACCTGTGGCGGCTGGTTGTCTACCGGCACCACAGTGATGTTAAAGCAGATCCCAGTGACTGTTTTGCCCAGGTGGTTGGTTACAGAGAGAACAAACTGGATATACTGGGGGTAAGGGCCAATGTCCAAGACTGGAGGCATGTAGGCTACTTTCATGAAGTTCACTGCATGCTGTAAACAAACAAAAGAAAAAATGGATATGTTTTGGATGAGCTAGTCTGACTGCATGTGTTCCTGAATAAAGAACTAAAATAATTACCTGTGTGAAGAGCCTCAGCAGTGGTGCGTTAGAGTCTTTGGTGAATTTGGGTACGCTGTCAACTAAGAACAACCTCCCAGCATCTGGACTGCTGCTTATGAAGACAACAGCGCACAATTCAGACAGAATGTTTTCCCACTGTTTGCTGTCCAGTGTGTTTTCTGAAGGTGAGGACCTACTAACCTGTGAGGACCAGTGTAGAAAGGTGGAGTAGTAACTGTATATGTAAGCTCACTGTCGGGGGACTCCTGGTCTACAAAGTGAAGCTGTTGCCGTGTTATATGGACCACTTCTGTTTCTTTGATCACAAGACACCGACTGGAACCAGGAACCTCTTTGGGTGGTTGGTCTGGAACAGGCTCTATGTGCACCATCACCACCTGCACCACAAGGACACCATTATAGATGGACACCACTCAAAATAGCTCAAAGGACAGCAATGTCAGTTGGTTGGCCAGTCTACCACCACTTTGGTTCATAAATGAATATCGTTGCAACAATTAAATGGATTGTCATGAGATTTGTTACTGGCATCCATGGTCCACAGGAGGTGAATCCTAAGACTTTGGTGATTCCTTGAGGTTGGCAGTTTTGGTTTTAAGGAAATGTCTTGAGACTTGAAAAAGGAAGATCCCGTACTCTGCTCTTGCTTAGCATCACCATTTATTGAAGATTAAATGGTGATGGTCAGGACGTTTATCAAGAGTATTTACAAAAATGAATGCAATGTTACAATTATCTTAAATAAATAATGCTAATGTTATAATAATAATGTTTAATTATAATAAGTAGTTCGTTTATTCAATAAATGGTGATGCTGAGAAGAGTGTGGCATCTTCCTTTTTCACGTCAAATGTGATATTTTCCAACGCACCTGCATGAAAGAATTTTTGGATTTTGCTAATTTGTGTAAAAAAGTGTGAGAATTTCTTCTTAGTAAAGTGAAATGTCTTGACAACCAGTGGCTTAATTGCTACAACATTGGTACAGACCTTCATGGTTTCCAGAGGATGAATTTGTTGATCCCTTGACTTTTCATATATCGCCACAAGCAGCTCAAGGCTTAATTTTCCAGTGAAAAATATTAACATCTGCCACAACATTTTGTACGGACATTCATGGTCCCCAGAAGATGAATCTTATCGACTTTGGTGATCCCCTGATTTGTAACGCCACCATGAGGTTGACATTTGTGATTTTGTGAAAAATGTCTCAAGAACTATTTGATAGATTGCAGTTACATTTGGTACAGCCATTCATGTTCCCAGGGATGAATTGTAACAGCTTGGTTCTTTATCATCTAGCATCATCATCGGGTGAAAATGTTTGTGTCCAATACTTTGGTTTGATCAAATACCTTACAAAACTAATTACATTCCAATCAGCCTCAGCTGTTCCTTGTGTTTAGCACTAATTAGCAAATGTTAGCATGCAAACACACTAAACTAAAATCGTGATGATAAACGTTAACTCCGAAACATACATAAGCATGTTAGCATTGTCATTGTTAGCATGTTAGCATGCTGACATAAGCATGCAGAACTGCTAGCATGACTAAATTCATACTTCTATGTTAAGGGGTTATGGTGTAGCTTCAGAGCTATGTTGCCACCGTAGAAAAACTACATGTTGAGGTAACGGAAATACCCCATGGAGACCGCAGAAATTTTAATTGTTGCTTGTATTTTCTCCAAGTTTCTGATGCTGGGGGAAATGGTTGATAGTGCAGACCACGTGAAGAATTCAGTAATTTTCCTAGATCTAGCAAAGCCATCTCCACTCATGCTCACCACAATCACCACTCTCTATCACAGTGAATGAAAGATCAACATCAGTCGTACAGGAGAATGCTATTATTCAGCAATCAACCAAAGACAACAGTTCCACCGTCGCTCTGTACCACAAAGTGATTAAAAGAAGGTGGTGCAGTTGAGTTTAGTCAACAAAAAGTGACCATCATGGTTATCTTAAACAAATAGTTAAGATTAGAAAAAAGATTGTGGTTTGGATTAAAACACCGAGCCCCTTTGGTAGTACTCCCGTGACACAAAAACACATTTCTGTGTGAAAGTTTTATGTTTTCCATAGGACTTAAACTCAGACTAATTGAAGTTCTCAAACCCTGTCCCAAAGATATTTTTTCCAAACACTGTATTCAGCCTGTAATGAAAGGCCAACCAGTGTAAACCTATGTTGACACATAGAATTTGTTCATGATCATTCAGTATGAATTGAAATGGTGTTCCCTCATCTTGTCCTTTTTACTAAATAACATTATGTCAGAGATGTGTTGCTGTTACCCACTTGAGGCTCTGACAGATTGGGGGGGTCATGGAAATCTGACAGCACCACCTCAAAGTAGTCATCAAACACCTCGTTTCCTAGGTGTCGATAGTAAACCATGGACTGAGACAGGTCTTTCTGCAGAAAGTGGCTGACTGGATAACCTGGATTCAAACAAACAGACACATGACAAGCTTTGAATAAAAAATAAATAAAAAAAACTCCATGTAGAATAAAATAAGAAAATAAAATCCATTTGCCTGACCCGTCAGCCCTGATGTTGGCATTTTCATGACCTCTCCTGCCTGTGGGGGGCGGGTGATGTTAAAGAGGATGTAGTCGTCGCTGGAGTCCAGGTCTGAAGCCTGGAGGGTGGAGCCTCTCAGTAGAGCCATCTGTCCCTCAGACACCTCCAGCAGCATGTTGGTGATGAGGACCGGAGGGCTGTCGTCCTTCGGCAGGATGTTGATGGGGAACTTGTGTCGGGTCTGATGGGGGCCATCAGTGATGCGGAAGATGATGAAGTCTTTGGTAGAATCGCTGTCGTCATGGTGATATCGAACCATGCCTGCTTTGATGTCATTGACAGTGAACATGAAGCCCTTTCCCCCTGGATTTCACATAAAACAATCAAACAAAAACAGAAGTCAATTAAAAAAGAACATTGATATGTCTTTAAACCAACGTTTTAAACGAAAAAAAACGAAAAACAGAGCAGTTTTTTCTACCTTTTTGTTGTCTAAATCAAAAATTAGCAAACCAAAGTTAAATACCAAGCCAATTTTGTTTTTGCAAATTCCTTTTTTTCATTATTAGAGATTAGGAACTAGATTAATAGATTTTTAAATGTCAAATACTGGATAGTTTTATTTCTATGCTGCTAAAAACTATTCAAATTAAAGAAAGCTAGCTGCCTTGCTAGTGAGCATGGTTACTAACTGAACAGAACAACATTTTATTCAAGACTTATATGTATTTGTGCAATCAAATCTTGCCTCATGACGCTTTTATTCAGCAGTTTATGCTCCGACACAGCAGGCTTATAAAAATATGGATGGTGTAACACAGATGAAGCATCCTCTGTTTTTGACTCTGCTTTCATTCCCGCAACAGTCTGCACTGTTGCACTGTCAGCGTTCACTATTGGTGAATGGAATGAACTTGCATGTCAAAATTCCACAAATCTTTGGCTGATTTTGCTACAGATACAGATCTCTGATCTGAAAAAAGCACAGTACAGCAAGAGCTTTGTGCCCTCTGCCATCACTGCCCTCAACAAACTGAAGCAATAATAACTAATGTTCTTGCGAATGTGTTGTGTTACTGTTTTGTAATTAATTGTTCTTATGTGTGTACAGGCTGTAAAAATGTCCACAGATAAGCATAAATTATCTATCTATCAACAGTATGTGTATGGTTAGTGATCAGCAATTTAAAATTAAAGTAACTAGATAGAAGTGGCAATGTGTGGTTTTGTTCGTACCTCGGACAGTGAGTTGTCCATGCTGCAGGCCATCCACAGTGATGATCCGAACAGCATTCAGATTGTCATTGTCCACAATCTGGAGCTGCTCCCACATTATTGGCCGAGACTGACCCTCTAACAGACTGAGACCTATAAGACAAATTGTTCATAGAAAAACTACTTAGCTAAGTATACAGTACATGCCAAGCATACTTCTGAAAGATACCATAAAGACCAGAGAGTTAAAAGCTCTAACTCCACTTTACATTGAGATGAATTCCAGTGTCTATACCAGACTCTTTGGTGTAACCAAGCTTTTACATTTATGCTATTTTATTCAAGTAAATCTTGCCTAATGCAGCCTTAAATCTGCATAAATTATTTTTTGACCACACAGAAAAACTCACAATAACAATTACACAGAATTATTAGTATTCATTTGAGCCGATGACACAGCCATCGTTGGGTGTATCAGGGGTGACAGAGAGGAGGAGTATCGGAGTCTGGTGGGGGACTTTGCTCTCTGGTGTCACACTAACTACCTACAGCTCAACACCTCTAAGACGAAGGAGCTGGTCATTGACTTTGGGAGGTCCAGACCAAGACCGTGACCAGTCCTGCTAGAGGGAGCTGAGGTGGAGGCTGTGCAATCATACAAATACCTTGGGCTGTGGCTGGATAATAAACTGGACTGGACAACATACACCAGCCACCTGTACAGAAAGACGCAAAGCAGGTTGTACTTCCTGAGGAGACTGCAGGTTTTTCAATATCTGCAGCAAACTGCTGTTGATGTTTTACCAGTCTGTGGTTACCAGTGTCCTCTTCTACACTGTGGTGTGCTGGGGGGGGGCAGCATATCCAAGAAGGACAACTCCAGACTGGATAAACTGATCAGGCGGGCCGGCTCTGTGGTCGGCATGAGGCTGGACTCACTGGTGACGGTGGCAGAGAGGAGGACACTGGACAAACTGCTGGACATTAATGACAATGCCAGCCACCCCCTGCACACCGTCATCAGCAACCAGAGGAGCCTGTTCAGTGGAAGGCTGCTCCTTCCCAAGTGCAGGACCAACAGACTCCAGAACTCCTTTGTCCCTCATGCCATCATACTCTACAACTCCTCACTCGGGGGGAGGAGGAAATAGGGTTAATAGGGTAAAGAGGACATAACAGAAAGGAAGGGAAGGAGTGGTAGCCACTCACTCATTCACTGTGCAATAAATATATAATTTTATAATCTACTCACATACATACCTGGACACTCTAACTGCTCTTAACTTCTAATTTATGCTAAATGTAATTTATTTATTAACTGTACAATACCAATACACAGTCCTACATATCTATATATTTAGCTGTAGTTTATTGTTGTTTTACTGTTTTTTACTTTTTGTAAAAAATATTTAGCTAAAAGTCTATGTATATTGTTATTCTTATTTTTTTTCTATACCTCTTTATTTAAAGAGTGTTTTGTTTGTATGCTGCTAAAATCTGCTGCTGGATATTTAATTTCCTTGCGGGAGTCATCCCAAAAGGATCAATAAAGAAAAGTCTAAGTCTAAGAAGTCTAAGTCTAAGTCTAAGTCTTGAGATGTGTTTCTGTCCACTTGATGAATGTAAGTTCAATATTCTCTTGTTTTAGCTCTGATTTGGTCTCCACCAACTCCTGAGATAAATATCTGGCTCTTTAGCTGTTAAATGTTTGACTTTTTTGACCATTTGCCAACTTTGTTTGTCTGTCAATGCTTGGCAGTCAGTGGATTTTCAAAGCTTTGTTGCTGGAAACAGATACTCTGCTGCATGTGAAAGCCAGGTTGATGAGAGCTGTGAGACTGAACCGAAGACATTTCGCTAAAAGAGGCTGAAAAGCTCCATTGAACTGGTAAGTTGGCCGATAAGTCCTTTTAGTATTGTCATTACAAGTGGTCATTGTTAAAATAAATTGGAGTTATTACATTAACAACTTCATTGCTCCCATGCATTTTAAAAAGTTATGTGCATTAGTAATGACAATGCTAGCATACCCATATTCCAGGACACTCTGGGTGCATTTGTGTCTGCATTCCTTACAGACATGTGAACAGTCATTGATGGGCTCTTCTCAAAGAAAAAATCATGAACCTCAAATTCCACCTGTATGAGAAGATGACAAAGATTTTCAGAAACCAGTTGCAACACCTAAATTGTTTTATATACTGCAAAAAGTATAAGAAAGGGAAGTGCTACCTCGTAATTCCTGCGTTGAGTATGTGAGGAGTTCGGAGGTTGATACCCAATGAGCATGTCATTGAGATCGAGCCATGTAAAGGAAGAGATTGGGCGAGTGTGATCGGATAGATGGGTGATGAAGCCGGCCACAGGCGGTTTGGTGATATTGAAAACCAAAAGCTGTTTGGGAGTTTCCTCGTCTTCAGCGTCTAGTGTAGCAGTGGAGAGCGGAGTGAGGATGAACTGGTCCACTTCCAGGATAAACATGGACATGAAGGACGGTTTGGGAGGCTGGTTGGGCATTGCACCGACTACCTGCACTGGAATCCAGGCCTTTTCAGACTACACCAAAAAAAGAAAGTAATGAGTACTTCAAGCAAAATTGTCTATGTTTTAGTCCTTTTTAATTTTTTAGAAAATTTGGTGATATAATCAACCTCTTATGGAGTTTATTTAGTGCCAATATTTTAAAAACAAAGGCTAAAAGAACTAAAACCATTAAAGCTGTGAGCAAAATAAAGAAATAAAAACATATTCTATATTGACACATTTTATACAGTAAATTGTGCTGACATTCAATAAACAAGTCCTCCAAATCTATATGACGATATAATTTTTTTATTTCCAAGCCTCCACCCTCTAATACGACCCTAAGAAGCACTTCCTAAATTAGCGCCCATAGCGGTGGCAGGATATACGACCCACAGGAGCGTCCTCATACCTAAACGTTAAGGTCATGGTTTTAAAAACATCGATAACGTTGTGAAACAGTAGCAGTTTAGTTAAGTTTAGGCACAAAAACTACTAAGTGGTATGGATTAAAATCATTACATCTGTTGCCTCACTGACGCAACGTAGTTCTGTTTGTTCCGGGACATGGATAATGGTCTCCTGGGTGAAAGTCCTGTGTTTGTTTACCAACCCTTATGCAAAATGTGTTGCTCTAACACTTCCTACTTTGCTCCCGTCATAATTACTGCGGATACTAAAGGGCTGTGTCGCCTGACAATAAAACGTAAATATGGATCGTCGTTGCTGATTTTACAAACGACTCATTCAACACATTTTAAAGCTAAAACTTACCAGTACTCAACAACAGCCAAATTACCTGATATATGCTGCCACTCCTGGTGTCCTTGAGATCTAGTCTGATTGCAATGTAGTCTACGTCTGGAGATGGAGGGTCTATGTGCTGATATCTCAGCCCCATCACCAGGAAGTCATCACAGGGAATTTTGCCAAACTTCACTCGCTTCAGACCCTTCAGGCAGTCGTCCGATTTACACATTGCTCTGGCTTTATTATCTGCATAATTACACAATCATAAAGAGATTTTACATCACTTTTTGTATAATTGTTTTACCTATTGAGTGTAACATCTAGATAATGGCAGACTTAACTGATTCCACACTTACCCTACAAGGAGAAAATAAACTTTTGTGGCTGAAAGGGTTGGCAATATTTTTTCATCAGTATTCAGGAGCCACAGAGGTCTATTCTTGGTCCATTATCACTGATACCCCTCTCAAACAGGTTTGAACCAGTGCTGAATTTGTGTTTAAATGCTTTGACCAGGTCGAGAGATATGGGGTGTCAAATGTAAAAATTCAATTTTATAGCGGATATATTTTGATTATTAGCTCAGTTTCCTCACATTTAGCTAATTTTCCTCACATGTAAGACATAAATTTGTGTAAAACAACATGTTCTTTGCAATTGTCAATAATATGCATAGCAAGGCACTGTAGGGCCCTGCTACGCCCTGTAGTGCCCTGCTACACACTGCTATGCCGTGAACTACTACAACTACTATTTCTAGTCATTGTTCTATTATCTTTATTGTGACTATTATTGCCACTGTTCATCATACCCCCAACCGGCACCGTCAGACACCACCTACCTAAATTATAGAGTGTGGTCTAGACCTACTCTATCTGTAAAGTGTCTCGAGATAACTCTTGTTATGATTTGATACTATAAATAAAAATTTAATTGAACTGAATTGAATTGAAAATAAAAATAAAAAGATAAATATTAAATCTAAATATTTAATCTAAATCTAAATATTAAATATAAATATAAATATAAATGTTAAATATAAATATTAAACATAAATCCATATGCTAAATGTAAATGTTAAATCTAAATCTATTCAATTCAATTTTCAATTCAATTTTATTTATGGTGTCAAATCACAACAGGAGTTTTTTCAGGACACTTTACAGATAGAGTAGGTCTAGACCACACTCTATAATTTACAAAGACCCAACAATTTCATTTTCCCACGAGCAAGCATTTAGTCCAACAGTGGCGAGGAAAAACTCCCTTTTTACAGGCGGAAAGCTCGTACAGACCCAGACTCTTGGTGGGCGGCCATCTGCCGCTGCTGGTTGGGACACAGAGACACAGATACAGATATACAGAAATCTAAATGTTAAATGTAAAGCTAAATGTTTAGAAAATATGCAAATAGACCACGCCCCTTGCAGTGTCCCCGCCATCAGCCATGGGATCAGGAGGTGAAACAAAAAAAAGAATAGGCTGTTGATATTTTCTAAATATTTAGCTTTACATTTAACATTTAGATTTACATTTAACGTTTAGATTTAGTTTTAACATTTAGATTTGGATTTAGATTTAGATCTAGATTTAATATTTAGATTTAACATTTAACTTTTTATTTAACTTTTAAAAACATGTTTTACACAAGTTTCTGTCTCGAATGTAAGAAAAATGATCTAAATGTGAGGAAAGTGAGCTAAGTGATCAAAATATATCAGCTATAAAATTGTATCTGAATTTTTACGTTTGGCGCCCCATAGAGAGGTGGGCCGGACACGAGCCGATTTCAACATGAAGGGCAGGACAAGTTATCTGTCGGTTGTAAAAGAAAACGGGGTAAGAAAGCCACTGAATATGTCTATATATGTGACAACCCTGACACATTTTTGTGTTTGTATACATAGCTACTGCGGAAGAAAACCCTCCGAACACACCAAGTCATGTATGTGACAACATTAGCTGTCCACTGAATATGACGTGACGTTTCAATGAAGAAATACTCTCCAGTTTTTATTTAACTGATGCCATTACAGTATCTACGCTAGCTAACCTATTTCGGAGTTGCCGTTGTTGTTTTGAACTAACAACCACCTCTCCCTGTCGCCACTCCATGCCGCCACACACACCTAAACCACGCCTGCAGCTGCCAGAAGCTCCTCACAGGACGCTGATTGGTCCAAACCACAGGTGGCCTGGTCACAAACGCAATACTTGAAGTCTGACAACGTGGAAATTTGTGTGATCTTGTGATCCCGCAATTCTCGCATGCTCTCTTGATATATGCCATGCAAGATCACCCCTTGGTAGCATAAAAAGATACAGTGTGGCAAGCGGCCACGCCCAAATTAATCTGACCAGGACAGACTGAAAAGGAAGGGCTGAAAAAACAACACTGCACCAACTTCTATGTCTGATTCCTCTACAAAAATGTATGCCATCAGAATAATTTGAAAGATTGTATAGCCACATACAATTCTACACAAAGGGGCATTACTGTTTGATTTGTGATCCTGTACAAACAGCTACAGACTATTGTTACAACATAGTATGACTCAAAGGACAGAAATTTACAGCAATTATTAACCATTTATTAACCTTATTTCTAGGTCAAACTTGTTGTTGTTTTATTGCTGTATTTTTGTCTTATTCACTTATGGATAAGCTAGGAATGGGGATTTGCCATCATCAGCTGTCAGCCATGCAGTTTTATAGGTTACCTAGCTGCTGGCGTAGGTGGATGAAGCTCTCTGGCTCGTCCCCTCTTTTTGTAGCTTTCGCTGGCTCTCCTGTGACCAGTTGGCCATGAGCTGGAAGGTGGGTGTCATGGCTACTCAGATAGATGCTGCACTCCAGACTAGATCTCCTCTCATAGTGGAAGGACACCACATTGCCATCCACGGTATCAGAGAGACCATAGAATTCAGGAACCTCCAGAGATTTGGGCCCCAGCTTTATGATGCTGCAATCAGGTTCCATAATGTCGACATGGAGAGAAAACACCTCCATGTATGTCTCCGTATCCGTGAATCTGGTTAAAAAAACATAAAAGGATCATATAAACATATGCACATGCCACACCAGCAAGAACAGGAAAAAAAGAGAATTGGCATGTTTCCCATTTGAAGGATGTCCAGATGTACCTGTACAGTCGAAGCTTGACAGTGTCCTTCTTTAACAATGGACAGCCGTTATGGACGTACTTTACCTCATCAGCCAGATAGTGGCAATCAAATACCTGCACATATAAAGGGAGAAATCTTAATTATCAAAAAGAATGAGTGATTTGGAACTAGTGTATGCAGAACTACCTGGACTTTGCTTAGCTAACTTAAAGCTATAGTGCGTAGTGTCTGTCGCCCCCATGAGGAATTCTAAGTAATGACAACAAAACTGTCGCCGCATCCGGACTTACAGCAGCTACAGATGACAGATCTTTTTTGCTCCTTTTTCAGAGCCCATAACTTATTAATTGCTGTCAGGGTGTAAAAAACATTTCAAACAACATATAAAAAAGATATTAGAAATGGTTACCAACGCTGCTTTTAAATGTAACAAGACTATGTAAATTTTGCTGAACATCATACAATAGCAGTAGCACAAGTAAGTTACTGTACACAGCAATATCTATGTACTCTAACTTAAGCTAACATTAGCCACCACAAGCCTGAGAATGCAGCAACTATAAACACCAGAGTGTATTGAAGGTTATAAGGTTGCATTGTATTGCTTTTTAATTGAACTTTTCCATTGTAAGAATGTCTTGCTTTAACACTTTAGCACACAGTGTGTTTATGATAGCAGTTTCCATTATTTTCAGACTGGAAGCCAAAATCAGATTTTTGGTTAATCCAGGTTAAAACTAGATGGCTTTTACATGTACGTTTTGGCATGAAGAAACCACATAACTTTATTTATTCATGATTTAAGACCAGCATTCAGATCAGATTTAAACTACACTCAAAGGTTATCTGTCAAGGAACTAATAAACACCAAATCAGAAACTAAAGTAACAACTCATTTTACAGGACTGTCATTTCCAAATACTTCCTAGTATTTTCCAATAACTTTGTATGTTATTTGGTACTAGAAAACAGAGACAGTCTTATATTAATACACACATTTTGAATTGCAATTAATTGATAACTCAGGTAGTCTTCAGAACACAGCAGGTCATCTAAAGAGAAAATGTGTAATTTCCAAGGGCAGAATAAAATTCAATAGCCTATATTTGAAGAATGAGGTTTCCAATAATAAATTAAAGGTGCTGCAGGTAGGATTGCGAAGATCTAGGACTTCAGTCCCTCCCCCCCATTTCCGCTAAAGTCCAAAACGGTCTCCTAAGCCCCTCCCCCCACAAGGGAGAATGAATGTGTGTGCATGAGCAGTGATTGACACGGAGTTAGACACCCCCCCTGGCCCTGATTGGTGCATCTGAACAGGGAGCGGTGGATTTTTCCAAATCCCACTCCAGGCTGTAGGTGGAGCCAGAGGAGCTGGATTTATTTTAAATGACCTGCTTCATGTAGTTCTACTGGAACATAGGGTCAGTTTCAGCAAATATGGCAGAAAGTTAGTTTAATAAGGCTTACCTACTGCACCTTTAATAATTAATTAATATTTACTTGGGTCACAATGGAGCTTTAATATATAGGACATTTCTATTGTCCTTATATTGAAAGTTAAATTACATAGTTCTTTCCAAGAAACTTACTAGGAAATTACAGACCTGTAAAATAAAGCTTTACTGGAACAATCAATTATTTAATATCTAAGGAGTATTTCCAATTGTTCTGAATCAAAGACAATTTGGCAGATGATGATACATGACTTAAGAAAAGACTACTAACCAGGCTCTAAACTCATACTAAAAGTTCCAACATACTAGACCTGTGAATCTCAATAAATTGTTTGTGACTAACTCTGATTCAGGTTTATATATATATATATATATATATATATATATATATATATATATATATATATATATATATATATATATATATATATATATACATGTATATATATACATACTAGTACAGTGCCCGTTCAAAATGTGCCTGTTTGGAACGGCCCGATTGCTTGGCCTCTGGTATTGCTGCTTAAAGCTTTCTCCAGAACCATGGTACCCCAAAATTACTTACAGAAGGACCCCCAAAGGTCAGTGTATCTTTTGGTCATTACATTTTCCTTTCATAAACAGGTATTAAAAAACACAAAACGAATGGTTGTTTGATTTTTGTTTTAAAATACAAAATTTGAAATTGAAATACAAGGCGTTTTTTCCTTTTCATGTTCAAAAGGGGATGAGAGAAATTTAAAATATGCTTTGATTTTCATTTTCTATTTCATAAAAATAAAATCACTAGAAAACAGAAATGAAAAAAGGCCTGGTTTTTTTTATATTCTGAGACCGGATGTTGTCATTTCCAAGGCAACAGCGCCAGTGTTGACTTTGGATTCCTACTCTGATGTGATTTTAGACATGGCAAAAAAAGGCCTGTCATGTACAGAAATAAATAAATAAATACATAGATATGGCTATGAAATACATCCTGAAATGAATGAATGAGGCAATACATATAAAGATATAAATTAGTCAATGTAGTACAATAGCCTTAATACATACGTTTTACATTTATTTATTTCAAGGGATTTTATTTTATATGTAAAGTTACACATTTATTTCCCTATTTGCACATCATATTTAAATTAAGTTTGTTATCTTACAGACTCAGACTAAAAGCAACTAGCTAGCCTCCCTGGCAGAGTGCATCAAACCATATCACTATCTGCCAAAGGAAATAAAACCTTAATACAGCCATGAATAAAACACGAGCTCAGCAGGTTCGTCTGATACCCAGCTAATGTTAGTTAGTGCGGGTCACACTAGCTTTGCACACGGACCAGAATCAGTCAGCACCGGGGACCCGGGTCACAACCTATGGTCACAACGGGCTGATGGCTAGCTGTTAGTTAGCTGCTACTTGAAGAAAACGGCAGCAGTTAATATTAGACCCAGCACCGGAGGTCTGACCCCCATGATCTGACCCAGAACCGCCCGTGACTCTCCGCCAGATCAGCAAACTCAACGGCAGAAACAGAAAGTTTGCTGGGATCAGACTTTGGCGCTGTAACAGTAACGTTAATGTAACAGTAACGTTACAGCTGTGAACTGAAAGTCTATTATTTCCTTAGCTGGTATCGACTCTTTTCGCTGCGACGTTGTCTCTCAGCGGGGGGAGATAGTAGGCCTACAAGCATTTTGTGAGAAAAAAAAGGAGTGAATCTCCCACAAATTGCAACAGAAAATCTGACAAATGTTTATTACTCATAAAAGTCTCCTCTATAACATATAAGTTCAAGTCCAAGTTGAAAAATACTGAAACACCATTATTTATGCAAATTGGCACATATTTAATTAGACAATGCATCAGTCTGTTTGTATAATTAAACATACACGTTGAGAATACTTGTAATACGAGGTTATTGTCTTAATGTTAATAATCAACTGGGAAAGTTTAATGGAGACGTCTGTTAATTCAAATAGTTTCCCTTTTCACCTGTAGTGTCTCTTTAACATAGGCTGCAATGAGAAACTGGTGTTACTGATTTCAGTATTTTTCAATACTTTCCACCACTTGGATTTCTTAGGACTTTTTATGTTATAGAGGAGACTTTTATGAGACTAGATCAGTTGAAAGAGTTTCTGTTGTAATTTGTGTGGGGTCATGTTGTATGATGCCGGTACTAAGAGATGGACAGTCGGAGGGAGGCAGGGAGAGGGAAATAAATAAATGTGACATTTTGAAATAAAAGTCCGCTCAAGCATCATCAGAGTAGGGTTCCAAAGCATAGACTGTAAAAATGAATATTAACAGTCTATGTTCCAAAGTCATTTTAGCCTGTGCTGAAAGCAACATGGTACACTGTTGCATTGGAAATGACAACATCCGGTCTCAGAATATGAAAAAACAGGTTTTCGAGTGATTTTATTTTTTGTTATATGAAATAGAAAATGAAAATCAAAGCATATTTTAAATTTCTCTCATCCCCTTTTGACCATGAAAAAGAAAAACGCCTTGTATTTCAATTTCAAATTCAAATTTTAAAACAAAAATCAAACAACCATTCGTTTTTTGTTTTAATACCTATTTATGAAATGAAAATTGAATGACCAAAAGATACACTGACCCCCAAAGCAACCCAACTACTGTATATACTACTGACTTATTGTGTACTACTTCAGAGGAAAACATTGTAAGCAAGAAAATGACTCATTCTGGACATTCAAGAGATGACTGGATCAGTCAACACAGTCATTAGAGAGGAGATGGCCTGTCAACCTGGAAAACAAAGGAAGAAGTATAGAGGGGTCCCTCCATCCTCTTTTCCCTAAAATACCTCTCTTTTCTCGACTAAAGGCCAGGCTGCTCCAGACATTGAAATATATCTCCAAGCCATGATGTTTAGGATGAAGGGCAGACAATGAAGGTCCTCAACAAAGCTTTCACACTTAGCCTTGATCTAACCTAAACCCAAGTGTACAGAAAGCCTAAAAAACCACAGGCTTTACACTTGAGAATCAAAGTCCTGGGACAACATTTTCTGTATGTCAGAAATGTTTATTTGCTTCAGTGACTTTGACAATTCAATTTATTTTTCAAAGACTGTATGTACTCTTTACCGATGCACTGGGGCATACAACTGTAGGACCTTGAGGGACAGTTACATTTGGTAGGAACATTATAGAACCTGCTAGAATTGTGAAATATAAATCATAAGCCTTACAGCCCAGCACTTAGTTCTTGTCATCATTACCACATGACAATGACTAATAATATATTATATGGTTTCCTACATGTTTGCTGTCAAAAAGTGATATGGAAGCGTCAATGCATGCCTTCAACTCGGTTTTACTACACGTGGTAATTTGCCGGGAACACACTGGGGTTTTCATTGTAAAAGTTTTTTCCATTACCTGGGGCATGAGTTTTCCCACTCGTTGAGTTATGGGCTCGTTTAACACCACCTCCACCTTGCATGCATCCTTCTGACGGGGAATATGGAACTGCAGGTCACTGTCCTGGAGGTAGGCTGACTGACCCCGTCTCACCTTTAAACCCTTATTGACTTTTATAAGGGAACAGTGTGATGAGCAGGTCAATCCCAGCAGAAGAACTGGAAACAAGGTCCAGGCCAGTGTTTGGCCCTGTGAACCCATCACTGTCAGTCACAAGCAAGCGTCAGTAGGTTCTTCAAGGGCTGGGTCCAAACCAAAGTTTTTAGGAACACACTTCAATAAGAGACTTGGGTAAACCAAGGTGTCTTTCTCTTCAGAAGAAGCTTCATTTTCTGGAGCTGTAAATAAATTAAACAAGTTTAAGTCTGTGGCATTTCTCATATAGAAAATGTCTATTTTACTACTCTCTATCACTAATTTCTGTAACATATATAACCTAGGTGGCCCGGGAGGAAGTGTAAAACACAACATTTAAAGAAACCAAATGAGAAAGTGTACAACTTTTGTATTTCATATAAGCACATAAAGCAGCGTTAATAGATTTTATTAGTCGTGCTATTGTGTTAGTGCAAGAAGGAGCGCTACCGCAGGTCCTTCATTCCAGCAGCAGTCAGACTCGTAAATGCATCATCATAATGTAGCACTGCTTGCTGTTTCTGCAATATGAGCCATCACTGGACAATATTCTGCACTATGCATATTTATTTACTTATCACTCTTTGTTACCTCCAACTGTGCAATATATCATATCTATTCATCTGCACCTTACTCCTCTGTATATCTGTGTATATACTGTCTGTTTATATAAGGGTGTTTACTGTGTAAATATGTCTGTTTTTATTACTATTATTATTATAACTGATTCTATTTTTCTTGTTCTTATACTTTATATATATATATATATATATATATATATATATATATATATATATATACTTTTTATATTTTTTTTCTCCTATGTCTACTTAATGAGTATTTGTGTTATTCTGATGTGTGTACATTCTTTTTCTTTTGAGCTGTTGTAACACAGGAATTTCTTCAGTGTGGGATTAATAAAGTCTATCTTATCTTATCTTAAAACAACTTAGAAAGCTCAAGCAGAACTTAGAAAAAGAAACAAATGTTAGTTTCTGTAGTGACAATTGAACATATACATGAATATAGACTGTGGATAGTAGATTTTGATAGTAAGTCTTTGTGATCCATCATTTTAATAAAGCTGCACAAATTGATTTTTTGACCACTTGACAGAAGCCCAAATAGCTGTAAATGTAACATTGATATAGCCTATCATCACCTTACAAAGACAATGGCTAACATGTTAGTAATCAGCCTATTAACTCATCCAGCAGACACAGAACAACATAAGCATTCGTTGTTTTTTTTGTGTCCACCTGATGAATCTACATGTAATATTATCTCTCCTTTTAGCTCTTGTTTGTTCTCCACCAACTAAGTAAAACAAAATCTGGTTATTTTGCTGCTAAATGCTCCACTGTGTTTATTAGCTGGTCTCTGTGTCTGCCTGCTCTTTGCTGCTGAGCAAGTAGTGGACAGCAGCTTTGTCTGTGGTTTGGTGCTGAGCAGGTAGTGTAGGGTGAGTTCATTACTGCAAACAGCTGCCTGCTGCTGTTGGAAACACAGTTTGTGGGCCTAAAACAATGATTAAAAAAAGGCTAAAGCTATATCAAGCTGTGGGGAACTGCAGAATTGGGTAATACTTTTCTGTGGGTTTGTCAAAATGAATATTAGTTACATTATACATAGCCATTTATTTTATATGTTATGTCAATTATTGTCATGTCATTATTGTTTTCTATTGGCCGCCCTGCTGAGGTGAGTGTGGCTTACCTGCATCACAGAGCTTACAAAGCAGAAGTAAAGCAGAATTAGAGAGACTCACACTGACTGACTGGGAAACAAGAGTGTAGTGAAAGAGGATGTGTTTGATTTGCCGTGACGTTTACCCATCAAGTTGTGTTCATGTTTTCAATGTGTACAAATGAACTGTCATCAGAGTGTCGAGGTTGATTGACACGGCACCAAGGACCGGGCTGGTCTGAAGAGAAGTGTGGAACAGTGCCGGCTACGACAAAGGTAGGCCTCTCATCTTTACCTTCTGTTAGTTACTGTAATTTCAAAAGCGCGACTAAAGCCAAACCCCATTAAATCTCCTAGACATAACAGTAGTAGTAAGTCTCCCCAGGGTTGTGGTTATGCCATGATATTAAAACATTAAATTATTTTAGACAGTGATTCTTGGATGGATGGATGGATGGAAAACGGCTAGCTCAAATCAACTTACATATTGCCTGACTTGATGACCGGTTTATCAAGTCAGGCCAAACTGCGCCCCTTTGATATAATCACAACACACCACGGCCTGCTGTGAGCTATTGCTTAAATGGAATAAACCAATCTGTGCTACTGTAGAATTAGTGAGCTTCAGGGTAGCTGTTTCCCCCTACTTCCAGTCTTTATGCTAAGCTAGGCTAGCATAAAGGCTACCCTAGGCTTTTTCAAAGGCTTTTTCAATAAATCACTTTCTTTTTTTGACCAATGTAATGTTTATTGCACAAGCAAAGCAGTAACTACATCACATTAGTAGTTTTGCATATGATATACATTTTTTTTGAATGCTTTGTTCTGTAAAGGCAATAACCCTCATCAATTCTCCATCAAAGTTTCATTTCTGTTGCAGCCAATGCCACAAGACACAATATAATTAAACAAAACTACTGTCTACAAGCAGAAGTGTAGCACCATCCTGCACCCATTTTTTCAACAATATTTATTAGCATACCTCCATATACAGGAATACACCAAAACTGTTGGTTGTTTTTGAACATAAATTATTTATCAACCAGCCTCAGGCATGTTCCACGTCTTTATTGGTAGACGCTGTGACTTCAGCTTGTCAGGAAAAATGTTCATTACGAACAACTGTTGGCCTTCCCCCAAGGCGAAACAGGCTCTCTCTAGTAATGACATGACGTTTGTCAATGACCTTTGACCTTTATATAGAGTTACCCCCAACATGGGCCTTTCCACTGCTGGAGGTACCATTATTAAAAGCCGTATTTCTCCTTTCTTTTCAGTGATCAATAAAGTTGCATTGTATCTCACCCGAGATCCCACTGAGGATTTGTGGTGTACCTGTTTTGTATTTGGAAACAGGCTTCAGATGTCATCCTGCCACATTCCTTTAACACTTGTCTAGGACACCTACCCCAGACCTCACACAGAATGCGTACTGAACAGAAAAGCACCTTATAATCAGCCTCTGCATTGGGGAACATGTTATAGCTTGTCCCCTTGAACAATGCCTGTGTTTAGAGGAGCTGGAAAGATCATATTCAAGGAGCTGAGTGCAAAAACAGGATTTCCAATGGTCACAGAACCCCATTCACATGCAGCAAACAGTTGCCTATTAACACATCAAGCAGACACAGAGTAACATTAGCATTCATTTGAGTGGTGTTTGTGTCCAACTGATGAATGTAAGTTTAATATTCTCCCTCCTTTTAGCTCTGGTTTGGTCTCCACCAACTCCTGAGAAAAATATCTGTCTCTTTAGCTGCTAAATACTTCACTATGTTCATCAGCTGGTCTCTGTGTCTGTCTGCTGTTTGCTGCTGAGCAAGTAGCTCAGAGCTTATCAGAGCTTTATAAATACAAACAGCTGCTGCTGCTGCTGCTGCTGCTGCTGCTGCTGCTGCTGGGAACCAGGTTGATGAGAGCGGTGGACCAAAAGTGGATTGAAAGACCAAAACATTAGCATCAGCTACAGTTGTCAAAACATGTACTTTTTAACAGAAGTCATTCATGGTATTGCCAAAAGTATGTGGACAGTGGTCTCTTGGCCTGTTTTTCATAGTTTGGTCCAATAGTTTTTCAATTAAGGGTCATCTTATACAGTATAGACCCAATCATGTTTGTTAACAATAACTTCTGGGTCAAAAACTCCTGTGTCCCATGCATACAATTTAATGGCACTTACGGGGGTGAGGAACAACTGGATATACTCTCATCTCCTTCATCTAAAATGCAAGTTTGATGCTTTCATATATCAACACTTTCACTTTCACTTCCTGTTGGGCCACAGACTAAAGAAAATGGCACCACCCAAACTAGCAGTCAGTCTGACCGGCGCTGACATGTTGCTGTTCGAAATGTTAGATTTGGTTTATCAAAGATGCTAGCAAAGCAACACAGACAGAAAAAAACCTCAGCAAAGACAACACTCGCACACATGCACACTTCAGACCGCCGTATATATCTTTTAACCTTACAGGTACGGCTGAAAATGATAACAGAAATAAACAAGTTTGCTGATGTCACATTTCCCCGCAATTTTAATCAACATGCATTTGTCTACCTGTAAGTTATTTTTGTGTTCCGTCTATCCGATCCGTCTTTCCGATCCATCTTTTAGTTTAGACAATAGTGTTCTTTCAAATTTCAACACAGTTTTGGTTTGGTCCTTTCCTGTTTATACATGATAATACCACCATGCACAAAACCAGCTCCATAAAGACATGATTTTTTTTATGGTGTGAAAGAACTTGACTGGCCTGCAAAGAGCCCTGATCTCAACCCCATCCAACAGCTTTGGGATGAACTGAACACCGACTGAAAGCCAGACCTGACCATCCAACATCAGCGTTAGAACTCACATCTTTTGAGAGTGAGATGTTCAACTATGCAGCCATAGCATAAGTGCCCTAAACCTGCATTTTATCTAATTTCCAGCACGGGAGACTCCACTGGCTCCAAAAAGAAGTCTATTTTTATAGAAATCTATGAAAAAAATGACCCTACTTCTCAACTGATTTATTAGCTCTGTAAATATTTTCATAATGAGTTTATGGCCACAATCGCTAGTTTTAAGTCTTCTTCAATAGACGATAAAGCAGGGGATGCTTTAGGGCGTGGTTATACGCCGTCCTGTTATTGACAGGACAGAGGTTTAGTAATACTAAGCATGGCACTGTGTACATTAAAATAGACCTGAACTTATTTTGGGGTATTTTCTGGGTTTTTGTCTAAACTCTCACTCTCTTTCACGTCATCGTTATTTCAAACATTTTTTCGCCTAAAAATGTCTTGTTCAGTGTTATGCCAACATAACTAGCTACCTCTAGCGTTAGCTAGTAAATTAAGGGAAAGTTTGCAGATTTTCTGCCATACATGCATATGAATGGCACCAGTCCCAGGAGGTCGCATCCGAAGAGTTGAAAATCAGCAACTTTCCTTCTTTAACATTTAGCTTAGCACAGTGCCATTGCAACCATAAACAACACTGGCTTGGGCGTTTCATCCTCCCCAGCATAGGCGCCATAGGCGCCGATACCATGGTTGCTCCGGGGCTCGAGCACCCACGGAGACTACCGAGCACCCACTGAGCACCCACGTATGCCAGACGGCTACATACATTTTAAAAATAAACATTGCAGTTGGTGCTAAGTGGAGCATCTGTCATAGTGTGATTGGTCGCTGTCAGTCCCCTGCTCCATATCCTATCCACCAATCACAGCATCTCTCGGATGAAAACGCCTCTTTAGTGACCCCGCTCCATCCCCACTATACAGTGTGTATGAGCGTTCGATAGCATAGTGGCGGTCCGCCACGGTATCAGAAATAGGGCAGACGCACAACAGGGTTTCCGCTATGTACACCTCCCACCACCGCTCCTTCAGCCGTTTTTTGAAAAGTCATAAACTCATAGCGCCGTCTGCTCTACTGAACTCAAGCAAACTGTCATCCACTCTCTCTCCCCTTTAGGGTGAGCAACTGGACGAGTGACAGGACGTCATCACTCGCGAAGTTATGGCAACCAAATAAACAACAGGGCGAGTACTACTTGACTCAATAAGTGATAAACAGCGACGAAAGCCGCGACATGAAACCCGCACTCACGCCCGTGAAATATGACAGCTACAGTTCATTGGAAAATAGCATTGTGGACACTGAAGTTGATGAATTTACTGTTTATCAGACCCCAGATGAGACAAGAAGCTAATGTTAGCCACGCTGCTGTGATGGCCCCTCTGCCTCTGAGTCGCCGCTGCAGGAGACTGTGTGTATTCCTCTGACACGCTGTAGTAACGTTACTGATTTAAAACCGTTTTCCAGGTTAGTGGGGGTGCATACCGCTCAAAACCAACATGAAAAACGTAGCTAGTAATGTTCACTCAGCGTTTTGTTTTGTTGTTAAACTGTGTGTAAAATGAGCGGTGACGTTAAATTACCCTGCGGTACCGTCTATTTTCTGGATGGTTTCAAGGTAACGGTCGGTAGATTACATTAGCAGATAAGCCCATACCGTCCAACACCACCCCCCCTCCTCCCGCCACCGCTGAAGAAAATTCTAGAGGAAACACTGGAAATGCAAACATTTTTGGACTACTTTTTTTTTACACGGCGTGCGCCCGTGAGCACCCATGGAGGAAAACATAAATCGGTGCCTATGCTCCCCAGCTCCACCCTCTCGCCAAAAGTCGTCACAACTTGTTGCAAAAAACACCAGTATCGCCAAAATGTATCCTTCAAAACGTCAGTCCTCAAACCAATGGGTGACATCGCGGCTGCTATAGCCACTATTCTTACAGTCTATGGTTCAGATGCCAAAATAGTTTTGGCCGTAGACCATGTTTTCATGAATGTCACAATGAAAGATTTTAAAGACAGTCAGTCAGATGAAAGAAACAAGGAGTATCTTGTCCTTACCAGTCTACATGACCACATAATGCTACATGTAGCTTTGTGAGTAATGAGATGTAGAGCAAACCAAAGTCCAACTGCATGCCAGAGCTGAGTGTTAATCATGTTTTAGCAGATAACACCCTGTCCAGCACTGTGTCACTCTAAATGACTGCATCTCACTGATATGAACTGTCAGTGTTGTCTGTCCTGTTAAATATTCAAATGGCTCGCTGACTGATCAGTGGGGAGGCTGCAGACGGGAGGTGGGAGTGCTGGGAAAGGTCCTAATGTTAAGCTGCCTGGAGCACTCTGAGGATCCTGTCCCTGTTTGCAATTGATCCTTTTCCTGTTTTGGCAGAGCTTCATGTTACAGTTGCTATAGAACATAATGTCAACAAGACATTAATGTCAACAAGCCCTGCTATTTCCTGACATGTAAATGGACTGTATTTATGTATATAGCGCTTTTCTAGTCTTAACGACTACTTAAAGCACTTTTACATAGTGCAGGAACCCTTCACACACATTCACATACCAATTGGTTCAGTTTCTTTCCCAAGGACACGACTAAGGACTGCAGGGCCAGGGATCCATCCACTAACCTTCAGGCGATGGCAGGCGACCGCTCTACCACCTGAGCCACAGCCGCTCCTAACATGTTGGGTACTGTGGATTTTAGTCTGACTAGTCCACACAGCATTCCGGGATAGGAGAAAAACTTGCCCTGGTTTATTGGCATTTCTTTATATCAATCACATAGTCTTGGGCGGCGCTAAGCGCCGGACGCAATAACAAAATAGCCTCAGGAAGTAACTTGTTCTGTTTGAACATGTGCTCTTTCAAAAGTAGTTTTAGTCGTGCAGGAGAAAAGCTAGATAGTCTAGCAAAACAGATAGTCTAGCTACAGATAGCAAAACAGATAGTCTAGCTAGCTGTCTGGATTTACCCTGCAGAGATCGGAGGAGCAGTTAACCATAGTCCTCATGAATCCACCAGAGGTTAGAACGCCAACACAAAGAAAGCAGGAGTTGAGGGACATCCGGTGGCACAAACGCAATCCCCTAATTGAATCGCCGTCGATTTAGGCTAGACTATGTGGATTTAGATCCTAGCCAGGCGGGCAAAGACCACAAACTTCCCTTTGAATTCACCTCACATGTTCTTTCCTGACATGTCATCCAGGAGGAGGATCAGTATCTGCCGAGTGTCAGAGCCAGCAGGAATAATGACAAACTACATTTACATTCCCATAAGCTTGTGGTAGTACAAAATCAACTCCCTAATCCAAACCTAAACAAAACATCAGTGTTGGATGGTATGGCACCACTCTCCAGCTCATTCACACTCTCTTAAAGGGGCACTCTGTCAGGGTTTTGGTATTTTGTTCTGTCTTATTATTGTAGTCTTGTTTTTTCTGTTATGTTCTGTTTCCTGTTTTATTTTGTAGTCTGTCTTGTCTCCCTTGTCTTGTCTAGTTTACTTCCTGTCTTTGTTTGTTTCCCGCCTTTTTTGATTGTTCCACCTGTTGTGTCACCTGTCCCTCATTAGTCCTCGTTGCCGGTGTATTTAGTCCCTGTTCTGTCTTTGTCTCTTGTCAGATCATTTCATTCTGTTTCCCGTTCATTCTGTTTGCCTGGTATTCTGTTTCCGTGTTTCCTGTTGGATGGTTCTCTGTGCTGTTGTGGATTCTGTTTTTCATTTGTTCCTGCCTGGATACCTGCCTGAGGACACTTTGTGTAAGACTCTTTTTGTTTAAATAAATTACCTCTAACTGCATTTGGGTCGAAGCCTAGTCTTTCCTGACTAAACCTGACAAACTCCACAGTCATTTTACACCTCATAAGGAGTAGCCTACTACTCACGCTGTTAAAACATTGCATAACGTTGTCCATGGCCCTGCAGGAGCCTTCCTAAGTCTGGTCACACCAGCATTTGAGAAAGTGAAACTTCAGAGCCAAATAAATTCATTTCAGTGGAATTCCAATGGTTATTGGATTGGTTCACTGAGACTAAGTAAATCCATGTAAATATTTTGTGTCAAGTTCAATACACACACTTACACTTTTGACCAAAAACAAGTTCTACAGTTCTAACCTTAATGGGAAGAGCTGAGAGGTTAGAAACAGTGTGCTAAATACAAAAAAAAAAAATTGTAAGAGAATAAATGTGCGTAGTCTTGTTTTAATTCCTAATGATGTCATAAGGAATTAAGGGAATTACTGGAATTGTTGGGTTTTTGTAAATTATAGAGTGGTCTAGACCTACTCTCTAAAGTGTCTTGGGAATAACTCTTATGATTTAATACTATAAATAAAATTGAATAGAATAAGGGTTATCTTGACTTGGGTTTTGAAACTACAGAGTATTAACAAAAAGCCATTGCATTACAACCTGGGATGTAAAGTTTTAAATATGGGGGTATTTACCAGACAGGGAAGGTCTATCCAAAAAATGCTAAGTTGCATTAAGTAGGATCCAGTTAACCTATTTATCAGGGAATAAAAGTCAGGATTCTTCAGCCTCTGCTGCTTAGGTTTTGGCCATTCTATTTAATATCTGTATCTTGTGAGTTCACTTATATAAAAGTGTAATATAAAAAAAATGCTAAAGTACCTCTTTCATTGTTTGTTACAAACTGGGGGGACCAATAAGACATGTATATGAAAAACAAACATTTCAAGCATTTCTTTCTTCTTCGAATTGAAAACATACTACATACATACATGAATCATGTGTTATAGCTGACTTTTCACCAGCCAGGGAAAACAAAACATGCTTTCTGTCTAAAAGCATTAAAAGATAATCATAGTTCATGAAGGTCAAATATCCCATGTAAGTAACCATTCCATAACCCGGCAGAATATCATCCTGCCTTTCCCAAAACAAACTAGTGATGAACACAAAACACACAGCTATGTGATGTGTCATGTAACAAGTGGCTTTAAACCACAGCTGGGAATGTCTGTTACATCCATTCACAGCTTGTTGTTCTTCTAATCTTAATAATGACAGGGTCCTTGGCAGCCACAAATTTTCAGAGAAAGACAAGACATCAGGGGAAGAAGAAGGCAATCTGCTGAAAACATGAGGGGATAACATTTGGCTGCTGTCCAGCATAGTCCAGAGGGTGCAAAAGAAAGCCTTAAAAAGCTCCAAAATACTCCCTAACTGCCAGAAACAAGAACGGAGTATGTGATAAATAGGTGAAAGTGCACTTTTAAGCACTGGTGTATCATTGCTGTACCATTACAGAAAGAAGAGCATGTATGTGCAGTTTTAAAGTAATCTCCCCTATAAATACACCATCACTGATGATGATTGAAAACCAGATTTTGTTAAAGGTATATCTGGCTATGTTTATTAAATATTTAGACTACAGGAGATTACCAAGACAATGAGAGGCAGATGTATCATCAGAATCAAAATTATAGTTTGGACGGAGACAGAGGGAAGAGAAACACAGACAAATCAAAGTCGTTAAGAAGAAAATGACCAGATATAAAAGGAGCGAGAAGACAAAGACATCCAAGCAAACATCTCATTATGTTCCTGAACAACAAAAGTCCCCAGCAGAGATCTCCACATACATTTAGGCATGTCCTTACCTGATCTGCTAACATCTGGCGCTTTTCTTCTTCCCTACCTGTCTGCTCTCCTCTGCTTTCAACTGCAACTCCCTCATTGACAGAATTCTGTTCACTCCTCAGTGACAAACTCCACCCACAAGAGTGAGATGAGTGGGACGGAGGGAGGGACAGAGGACGCCTTCCTCCTCTTGCTGCTGCTTCTGCTGTTGCTGTGGGATCAGTAATCGGAGCAGAAAAACCAAAGACAAACAGCGGACTCTGAGATCAAAGTCTTGTCCAAAGTACCCGGTGGTTTAAGGAGCAGCTTTGTCATTATTGAACAGAAAGAGGCAAAGATAAAAGGCATAACAGTGCACTAATGTAAGGAAAACACCAAAGGAGAGAAAAGGGACCTCATGTAGGCTACTCTATAAAAGGATATCCTGTAAAGCCACAGATAGTGGCTTAAGTCTGAGGGGAAAAAGTAGAGTAGGACCAGAAAACGAAAAAAGACAAAGATTTTGTGAAATCAAATCCAAATCATTGTCTTCAACTTTTACAAAAACAGTAGTTACTCATATTTGATTTTCCTTTTATGTTCTGGAACTTTTTAAAGCTGCACTCATCAATATTCTTATCAAATGATTATACTGTTCTGTCAAAAGACAAACCTAGAGAGAATTATCAACTCTGCAAGTCCTCTCAGCTCTATGGAGCCTTTTAGCTTCTTTTTCATTCATTTTGCACTTGAAATACAGAAACAGATACCCTTTCTCATATCATGACTTTTTATCCCATAATGTGACTATTCTATTACTTTACCCTCAAGATGTTACAACTTTAACTATTTTCAAATATTATGACTTGTTCTGAAAGTATTACTAATTATCTTTGGAAAAATTACTACTATGTTCTTGTAATATTACGTTTCTGCCTGTCAAGTTACAACAGTATTCTCAAAATATCAAGACATCTCAAAATATTACGAAATTTTCCTTGTAGTGGCCTTGTGTTGGAAATTAGTATTTAATAGAACTTGGTGCATCTCTTTGAATGATCGAAGATGAAGAAAACATATGTAAAACCATGTGAACATGTATGACACATGAAACTGAGATTGAATTGTTAACCGTTAACTTATGCAATCGTTCAGACACTTCTGAAAATAACTAACCTGGATCCATCCACTCCCGAAAATTATAGGGCTATATTTAAAATGCCTTTAATTTTGATTGTGGCCAAACAGCTACTTGCTGTGGGGACTGCACACAACATTTTAGATAAATTCCAATCTGGTTTCCGTCAGAAGCATTCCACTGAAACAGCTCTTATCAAAGTGTCTATATCATGATGTCTGGATCTAAGCGCAGCTTTTGATACTGTGGATCACAGCATTCTGATTAAAAGGCTTAGGCAGTGGGTGGGTGTCTCTATGAGCTCCCTGGACGGGTTCTCCTCCCTATCTCTTGGATAGGAGTTTTTCTGTGAAACTTGCCCTTTCCTGTGGTGTCACTCAGGGTTCTGTGTTGGGTCCTATTTTTATTTGCATTGTATATGCTAACCCCAGAATGCTGCTGCATGGCTGTTGACCAGTTCCAGCAGGACGACTCCCATCACTCCCTTTTTATCCTTGTTACATTGGCTTACTATCGAGTTCAAAATTCATTTTAAGATTCTTCTTTTGACATATCGACCCTAGCATAGAGTCTGCTCCATCCTTGTATCACCAATGGGTGATCACTTCTGACCAGGTCATCTGACCAGGGCTTACTGGTTGTCCCTTGCACTCGACTAAAGACAAAAGATGACTGTGCCTTTGAAGTGGTGGCTCCGACACTGTGGAACACCCTTTCTGTTGTCATACGTTGTGTGGTCTCTGTTGACACTTTTAAAAAGCAGCTGAACACATATTTAGCCTTTGTCTCATGTTGGCAATTTTTTTTAACTTTATGTTTTACTTTGCTGTTTTTTTGTTTCTATTTTTATTTAATTCTGTTTTGCTTGTTCTTTTTACTGTTTTGGGGGGTTTATTTTAAACAATTTTACTATTGTGAAGCACTTTGTGACTTTGTTCTAAAGTTGCTATATTAAATAAACATATTATTCGTATTATTGATGTTCATGTCTAACGTTTTCTTCAAGTCAAAGTGGAGTCTTTCCAGTCAGTGCATCAGCCCGGTGGCTGCTTGTTGTGGTCAGTGCAGTCCATGGTAGAGTGTTTGAAAAGAGAGTAACATTCCTCAGCTTCAGAATGGGACTGCTTCACTAAGTCCTGACAGCCCCTGTGGTTCCTGCATACCCATTAGTGCACAGACTCTTACAGTAGTCTGCCAGGTGAACATTTCAGCAGCAATTTGACAGTATAAGAAGTGCAAATACAAGATCATATCAGAGCGCTTGGACATCATTTAAACTCAGAATGTTCCGAGGAGTCTGTTTGGGATTTTTTGATATAGCGCTGGTCTTCCTCCTGCTGTGCTCAGTCACAGGCTTGCAGCTGATGGATCACCGCAGAGATGCAGAGGATGACCAGGAGCGCAACAAAGCCATTTTGGAAATGCTTCATATCAATAAAGTGTCTGCGAGCCATCAGGCTAAGCCACATCCATACATGACAGGGATCTATCAGCGTTTGGACTCACTGGAGGCCCAAGACTTTGGGAGTTCAGATGGAATGCTGGTGCAGAGTTTTCGTAGTGTTGTTGGTAAGGATTTGAAATGAATTGCCATCTTGTTTTAAATGTGTTAATTTTGCTACGTTCTTTAAAAAATTACAACTACTTTACATAATTATTTTGAAATCTAAAATTACGTTTTACTTATCCTGTTTAATTGCTTCACAAGAATAAAAGAACAACTATGTAGTTAGCCTTAGCAGTGGTCCACTGATGATGTCTTTGCGTTAGAGGTTTTCCATTAGCAAAACACCTGCTCTGACTCACTGTTTGGGTTTTGGCCAGATGTGCAACATGCTTGAATCCTAAAAAGACAGGGTACTGTATAAAATATTGGCCAGTTGGGGACAGCAAAACAAAGTGTTAACATAATATTGACATGTTATCAACATGAAGCTAAAAAGGTGTACAGTGGGTTTATCAGAGCTTTTTCACTGAAATCAGCTGCATGCTTCTGCTGGGACTTAAAGAGACAGACGCTCAGACAGAGGGTGAATACAGGTGCAGCAGCCACAGGCTGTAGGAGAAAATAAAGTTTGTTTTGAACATTAATGCATGTAAACATGCTCGAGTAGAAAAACAAAATATGTTTTGAAAATGAGTATAATAGGTCTCCTTTAAAACAGCTGCCGATTCTCATACCAAACAAAAATGAGTGGAGACCTGAGAGAACAATTTGAAAATCAAATAGTTTTAGTTCATTATCAGCAGAAGTATCCATGATTAAGAAGGTTATACCTGACTTCCACCAACATATTTACTGTGTCACAAAGGGGAAGAAACACTCTGGAGCACTACACCATTCAACACGGCTATAGAGCGAATCGCTTCCTGCGTGCAAGAAGAGCAATAATGTGGCCATCTTGTTAAAGGTCAAAATAAGTAAACACACTATGGCGCATGCCCGCAGTGACATATGGGGTCAGGAAATGGTCAAGCCAATCAGAGGTCGCCCTACAGTCTGCACTACAAGACGCAGTCTGGAGCACGTACCAGGACGCCACCGTCACTGATGACATCAATGGATTATCGAGTCTGTGCTGATTTAATTTGCAAAACAACAGAAGCAACTGTACCCAAAACTATCACTACTATTACACTACTATGCCATTTACAAATGCACTGCAGCCTACAAATTAGGATGGAAGTCTGGAACATGGACAATTATAAAGCAGCAGCCTACAATGTGAGAAGAGCAGTAAAGGAGGCAAAAAGGGACTACAGGAAGAAAGTGGAACTACAATTCTAGGAGGGCAACCACAGAAGCATGACACATTACAAGCCCATCCCCTCCTCCTTTCTTCAAGTCCTAATGCAAAGAACTTTTATGCTCGCTTCGAGGCCATGGGCAGCCGACAAGCAGAAACAGCTGAAGCAGAGGTTAATGGATGGGTGGGTGCACCTCTCACACCCATCTCCCTTCTGAGCATGACGTCAGTAGGCCTTTTAAGCATGTGAACACGGGGAAAGTAGCAGGGCCAGAAGGTATCAGTGTGTGCTGACCAACTAGTACTGGTATTCACAATAATACTCACTACATACTGACTCAGTGGTGAGAAAGGCAAGGCAGAGACTGTTTCACCTCAGATGCGTGAGGAAATCCCAGCGATCCCCTTAAGTACTGAGGAATTTCTAATCCTGCATCAATGAGAGTATTCTGGCAGGGAACATCACTGGAAACAGCAGCAAACAGGACCGCAGGGCCCTGCAGACAGTGGCTCGTTCTGAACAAACACATAGCTGTGCCCTACCCTGCCAAAAGGATTGATTACATATTAATAGTTTTATAGTTAAGGAGCAAAAGCACACACAACACATTGTACTGCATTCTTAACTTTCCTTTTCTTTTTATTCTTCGGATGACCCAGGTCCTCCAGGATGGATCTGGTTCAATGTCAGCGGCCTGAACCCCTCCATGCTGGGTGCAGAGCTGGTTCTGTTCAGGAAAACCCTGCACCCCCGTCCCATCAGTGTGACTGTCACCCTGCACAGTGTCACAGCTTCACAGGGAGCTCTGAAGGAAAGGCCTGCCCTCGAGGAGAGACTGCTGACCCTGGACCAGCGCCCCTCATCTGGATATGATGTGTTTGATGTGTCAGCTGTTCTGCCTGTGAAGCCTCTGGAGGTGGTGGGCTTTCAGCTGCGTTATACAGACGAGAGTGGAAGTCTGGTCCTTCATGAAGCCCTAACACAGACTCTTTACTGTCTGAACAGAGGCTCCCTGAGTGAACCCTTACTGGTGCTTTACCAGTCACATCCTCTCCACATCTAGCTCTGTGACAATATGTGATCTCTGACTGATATGGTGGATATTATGCAGAATGTTTCAGCATTTTTTTTTCTTTTCAAGTAACAGTAACAGTGATACATTATTATTATTATTATTATGATCATTATTTTGAGGAAAAGAACTTAACTGAATCAGAACTTTATTTTAGTTACCATCTTTTATTTTGAAGGTTTCCATCGGAAGTGTTGTGTCTGACTTGATTACAATGTCAGTTTGTCAATCATGGGAGCTCATCGCCCTCCAGTGGAAACAGTGAGTAACTGTAACACAGCATTAAACTTATGTCACAACCTTTTTTTCTTGTAATATTATGCCTTGTTTTTCTTATCTATCAGCAAATAAAGCTGATATTGATATCAATATCCTGTGAAAAGATCATCTTAAAGGCATTCTTACTTCTCATAAACATTTTCAGTGTAAGAGTTGCTAACTAAAATGATCAAATAAAGAGAACTTGAGTATTCATTGCCCTAGAAGGGCCCCATAGATCCAAATTACAAAAACACATATTTTGTTATTAACAGTATATGTAGTAGTGTACAGCCATGCAGATAGTTTTGTGTATTGATAATATAAACTTAGTTATCAAATAATTTGCACATCTGTACCATGTAATGTGTTTTATTACAGTAGTCCTGCAATAAATGTTACCTTTGTGTATGTTTTATTCACCTTCACGTACATGGGTTGGTGAATAGGAAATGGGTCATCTGTGTCAAGTCTGGATCAACCAGATAGTCGGGCCCACCGCATGTCCCTTACTTTCTGCTCTGAGCAATGTTACACGCTGAAAATGGCAAGTTTTGAAGAACATTTGGATCAAGCAACAAGGCAGGCCTGCTTGGCTCATTCGGGGAATAATTGTAAAGATTTAAAAAGAATACGTTTAAGGCATTTACTCTCTAACTGGGACCTATTGGCAACTGTTGCAAACAGGAGGATGGTGAGTCCATTCACAGGGAGAAGGATGCTACATTTGAATATTGGGCAATGAAAAATAAACTAATCAGGAACAAAGTTGTACTTGCCATTGGAAATGAGGGCACACACAGACGTTTGTTGAGGGAAAAAGATTTAATGCTGACGGCTACAGTGGAGACATGTCGTGCTGCAGCGCTAACAATCGTGGAGCTGAGATCTATTGACCAAGAAAGGTCATACATGGAGGCCGCCATCCCAAAAAAAATCCCCCAGCCACAGACAAGCAACAGAGACAATATGATGCCGCAACAAATATATTTTCTGCATGTAGATACTGTGGTGTTACACATGTAGTCTATATCGACAACATTCCCATTCCAGGAATGTTCAGGTGCCGTCGGATTTCGCAGGATGTCTCTCTTTTTAGGCCAGATGTCCCACGCCTTCCTCTTTCTTTGTGTTGGCATTCTAAACTCCGGTAGATTTATGAGGACTATGGTCAAATGCTCCTCAGATCTCTCCGTTGGATCTGTCCAATCTGAGTTTTCTGTTGTACACATGTTCCACCAAAACAAGTTCCTTCCCGAGGCTTTTTTTGCAGAGGCACTGTCATTGTGTCCGGGGCTTAGCACCGCCCAAGACGACTGTGATTGGTTTAAAGAAATTCCAATTAACCAGAGCACTTTTTTCTCCTATACAGGAATGCTGTGTGGACTAGACCACAGCACTGTAGAGGAAGGTCTGGCAATGCAATGCATGTAGTTGTGGAAATGCTACCCATTCAGACATGAAAGCTGTTCAGCGGTTTGCTGGATTTGACACCTACCTGGCCAAATTCCTGCCATGGCTTTTGGAGTTGTGCGAACTGTTGAGAAGGCTCATGGACGGTCCTACCTGGTAGTAGTGGAGGAATCACCGTACTGCCAAAATAGAGTTCACCTGTGTGTGGCAGAGCGTGTGTGTATACATTTTAGTTGTTACTCTCACATAAATCATACATTAGAAACATATAAACTAATAAAAAAGCACTGCCTACAGTCTTTGTCTGTGTGCCGAAGGGCATAAGTTTTCTCTGCATGACAGCGTTATGTGTGTAACGTACATTTTATGAACCTAAAAATAAGGATGTCTACTGGTGGTCGTCAGGACTTGTTCAGCTCAGCAGCCTTCTTTTTTAGCTTCTAACTGAATCTCTGTGGTTTGAAGTTTAGTTTCTATATCTGTTTATCTATTTTACGTTTCATGTTCGCTTACAGGAGGCGTGTAAAGTTACTGCTGATGAAGACCCAACATTTCCTGATTTAGCTCCGTCACAATAAAAGCTTTTAAATATAACAGGACTTGTAAAGAATTTATAGGAAATGAAAAGTGTTATCCACCGTTTTACAGCTACTCCGGTTTCTAAATAGTGACAGCAGACATTGTGCCATAAAAACAGGAAAGTCTGCATTAATCTGGGAAACTAAAAATAAGGTTGTTGTGTATTCTTCCCGGGATCCCCGGGGCCCTCCGTGCCACCAACAGCAGGGCACAGAGCTCCAGAGAGTTGGGGATATAGCAACGGGTGAATCCATGTCCCAGAATGCTTGTTACTAACTTAGCTCTGGGGAGCTTATTCCCCGGAGTCCTTATATATTTTTTTTGCCCAGCAGTTTTCCTTGGATTAGGGTGGCACCTAAATTATGGTTGTAGCTGTCGCCGTGGTCCTGCTCCGCGCCTTGCTATGCCCTGCTACACCCTGCTACGCCCTGCTGTGCCCTGCTACACCCTGCTACGCCCTGCCATGCCCTGCTACACCCTGCTACACCCTGCTACGCCCTGCCATGCCCTGCTACACCCTGCTACACCCTGCTACGCCCTGCTGTGCCCTGCTGTGCCCTGCTACACCCTGCTACGCCCTGCTGTGCCCTGCTACACCCTGCTACGCCCTGCCATGCCCTGCTACACCCTGCTACGCCCTGCCATGCCCTGCTACACCCTGCTACGCCCTGCCATGCCCTGCTACACCCTGCTACACCCTGCTACGCCCTGCCATGCCCTGCTACACCCTGCTACACCCTGCTACGCCCTGCCATGCCCTGCTACACCCTGCTACACCCTGCCATGCCCTGCTACACCCTGCTACGCCCTGCTACACCCTGCCATGCCCTGCTACACCCTGCTACGCCCTGCCATGCCCTGCTACGCCCTGCTACACCCTGCTACACCCTGCTACGCCCTGCTACACCCTGCTACACCCTGCTACGCTCTGCTATGCCCTGCTATGCCCTGCCGTGCCCTGCTACACCCTGCTACGCCCTGCCATGCCCTGCTACGCCCTGCTGTGCCCTGCTACACCATGAACTACTACATCTACTATTTCTAGTCATAGTTCCATTATCTTTATTGTGACTATTATTGCCACTATTCATCACCCCCCCAACCGGCACCGTCAGACACCACCTACTAAGAGCCTGGGTCTGTCCCAGGTTTCTTCCTTTCCTCACTACTGTCACACTAAATGCTTGCTCTTGGGGGAATTACTGGAATTGTTGGGTCTTTGTAAATTATAGAGTGTGGTCCAGACCTACTCTATCTGTAAAGTGTCTTCAGATAACTCTTGTTATGATTTGATACTACAAATAAAATTGAATTGAATTGAATCACTAACAGTATGATAATAACATTCAAAACACACGATTTACTCTCAGTGTTTTTGTGACATTAGAAATAGCCTACTTTGAATGATTACGTAGTTCCACACACAGTTAGTAGGCGGTCCTAAATGTGGCCCTGGATACATACCCGCTAAAAGAACCAACTCGATACAAGAAATCATTCCTGCCTCATTCCATACAACTGTACATCATTTCACAGCTGTGTGTGAGATAACTACCTCATTACCACACACATTACAATATTGCTATTATGCTACTTGCACACTGGTCACTTCATATTTAATATCTTATGTCTTATATGTTATACATATTATATTTTGTGATATATTTATGTATGTAGGTTGTACATTTTATTCTACACTTGTATATACATGTACATTGTTTTTCATTCATCAAGTATATTTTTCAGTAGTTGTTCTGGCATTTTTTTGTATCTTTGCTATCTTATTTTATTTTATCTTATTTGTTATCTTATTTATTATTTCTAGTATATTTCTTGTATTTTTTGTTTGTGTGTGAGTATGTGTACGTTTGTCCTTGGTAACTTGCAATTTGGGATTAAAAAAGTCCATCCATCCATCCATCCATCCATCCATCCATCCATCTGCAAAACTTTTGCACTCCTTTGTATAGTATCTATGTTTTTTGTCTTATTTTATTTTATTTACCTTGTATCTTTTTCTGATTTAGTCGGTATGCTTATCTTTTCCCTTTCATTTTTTCACTTGACTCAAAGAGCCTACACAATAATTCCTGTGTGCCAGGACTGTTTGGTGTATGCACAAATGGCAAATCAAAATCTTGAATCATTCAGGACACAGGAAGTGCCCCATCTTTCCTTTGATACGATTAGTTGCATCCCAGTCTTTCAAGTCTTTTTTCAGCCAATCATTGACGACCACCAGCAGCAGCGGTCCGCCTCCTGTAGGCGCAATTTGCCCACAAAACAGAGGATCTTTTTTATTCTGCGGTTTACTGCGTTAAAGCCCGCTTTATGTCTTCTATGCTACGTGTATGAGCGCGTCCTGACCTGCTGTTTCCCAGCATGCTCCCGATGTGGCTGTGAAGCGGCTGGGAGAACGTCAGAAGCGGACCAAGTGAAATGCATCCTCGGAGAGCTGAACCTGTTCCACCCCGCCGCACACAAAGCCTGTGAAGCAGGCCGTGTTTTTCCTCCCGCAGACACCGCGCTGATGAGGCTCAAACATGTCGGGGAATCATTACAAAGGCAACGAAGTCAGCTGCTGCATCAAATACTTCATTTTTGGATTCAACATCCTGTTTTGGGTAAGAAGGTTTATTGCTTTATTCTACGTCTCTCTCAAGTAACGCTCGGCCACAGTTGTCTTATTATCATGTCCACTGGCCAATAGGAGGAAGGCCCAATCATCATCATCATCATCATCATCATCACATCTTATCATTGTACCCTTGTCGTTCAAGTGTTCTATTCAGAGACATATCAATGCATGCATTATTGTGGTTCTCTTCGTCTAGTAATGTATAATGTAGAGCTGCTGGCAGTTCACAGCTGAGAGCTAATCGGCTTTCTGTAGTGAACTAATGAGAGCTCAGTGGCAGGCTGCAGGCTTATCATTCATATAGCCTACACATGCACTGGCAGCGGGACATACACGTCACAATATATTTTGACATGATGACGTAGCCTAATATGTTTTAAGAAGTGATGTCACTCATGTCAAATATAGTGGACAGCAGAGTGCTCATATATAATCTGAGTGAGCTGGACCAGTTTTACCACACTATTGGATGTTCAATGAAATATCATCTGCATAGGGCTGCACCTAACAATTATTTTCACATCTGATTAATCTGTGGATTATTTTCTTTAGCTGTTCTATAAAATGTCAGAAAATGGTGAAACGTGGATCAGTGTATCTCAAAGCCCAAGATGACGTCCTCAAATGTCTTGTTTTGTCCACAACTCAAAGATGTTCAGTGTACTGTCCCAGAGGAGAGAAGACACTAGGACATATTCACATTCATCAAGCGGGAATCTTGAAGAATGACTCGAATATCAAAAAGGCAATTCATTTATTAGTTGACAATTATCGATTTAATCTTTGCAGCTCTATTTCTGCATGTAAATTGGGGCTGCAAGCTGCTATCAGTTATTTTCATTACCAATTCATCTTAAGCATGTACCTAATGCCACTACAAACCCAGAACGTAAATTTACTATAACACAAAACAAAGGAAAGCAGTACATCTTCACAGCTATTTATTTAGTATTTTTATTTAGGCTAATTCAAAGCTGTAATCTCGAAGATTTTCATTTAAATAAATGCCTGTTAAGTCACTATCTATTCATATTAAAACTAAGTGACACTATTCAACATTCCCAGAAAAAAAATGCTATATTAATGCTTTTTTCCACAAGAAGGAACTATGCCCAAAATCCCACATTTTAAATTAAATCGACTAGGACTGAAATCTTAAGAATTGAAATTATGAAGTGATAATCAGAAGTGTGACAGATGAATTATGTGTCCAATAACTAATCAATTAATCCACTAATTGTTTCATAAAAAGTGAAATGTTTGCCCATTTTATTCATATTTTGCCTAAATAATAAGGAAGCTATTTTCCAAATATTCTTAAATTCAAATATTCATGTGCTGGGCACCAAAATACCACAGAGATAGGCCAAGAGGATTTCAAGGTCAGGAAAATACCAAACTGTCAGAGCGCTGCTCGTCTTGGTCAAGGCCTATGGCGTTCTATATGTGTCACATTCCTGAGCGAGTAATTGTATGTTTTGGCACAGAGAACTATATTTTGCAAGCGCATTACATTGCATTTTGAACAGAAATTAACACTCGCAAAAAATAATTTTAATGCCAATATCCTTTATATATTAGAAGTAAAAGTAAAAAAATAAGTGCACATAGAAAAATGTTTCATGTGTGAAATGCAAGTTTCAGGTCTAACCAAGCGGCAACTTCTGGGTGTGAACAGTAGAAGCCAATGCTGAAGTGCCTTAAAGCTGCATTCTATCTCATTTCCAGCAGGGGGCGACTCCACTGGTTCCAAAAATAGTCTGTTTCTATGAGAAAATGACCCTACTTCTTCCTTGATTTATTAGCTCAGTTAACATTTAAAAATGAGTTTATGCTCTCAATCGCTTGTTTCAAGTCTTCGTCAATACAGCATGATGTTCACTTTGTAAATGATGGTCCCATTTATTTTTTAAAGCTTTAGGGGCGTGGCTACACGCCGACCTGTCAATCAGGACAGAGGCTTAATAATGCTAACTGTGCTAACACTGTGTACATTTAAATAGACCTGAACTTGTTTTTGGGTGTTGTCCATGTTTTCACCTTAAACTTTGAGCCTCTCACTGTGTATTTTCACGTCATCAAAGTTAAGTGGAACTTTTTGGTCGCCTAGAAGTGTTCTGCCAACATAGCTAGCTAGCTGGCTAGCTAGCGTTAGCTAGTAACTTGAGGGAAAGTCTGCCGATTTTCAACCAGCTCTGAGTACTGCCATACATGCAGATGAATAGCACCATAACCCCGAGGTCTGTGTTTACCCACCAGCAAAACTCCACTGGATAACTCGCTTTAGAAGGGTGTAAAATCTGCGACTTTATCCCTTTAGCGTTTAGCTTAGCGCTGCGCCATTGAAATCATAAACAACACTGGCTTGGCCGCATCGTCCTCTCAAGATGGCGACGACCAAAATGCAAATTCCTGCCTTCAAAAAGGCAGTCCACAAACAAGCAGGTGACGTCACCGGTGCTATGTCCACTATTTTTACAGTCTATGGGTCTGATGTAATAAAGGTGTGATGTCATGATGTAATGTGGAAAAAATCCTCCAAAGACCCCTTGTTCTAAATTAGCATCTGTGACTTTGTTGTAAGGGTAAACCTACTATGAAAACTACACAACAGAGCTATGATATCATACTGGGATAGAAAGGAAGACAGTAGGAGATATAAAGAAGGCTGAGCTCAGAGCAGAACCATGCAAACTGATCCCACATCAGTGGCCTCAGAGGAAATCTATTTGTATGTTTATAAATAACAATGTGTCAGACTGCCATCATGTCATGTTGCATCAACACATCTTTCCAGTGATTGACATGACTGTGGTGTATTGCAGCTCCTGGGCATGGCCTTAGTTGGAATTGGACTGTGGGCATGGAGTGAGAAGGTAAGAAGAGACAGTTATTATTAGTGATTATGCAAAATAGAGATATAGTGTTACAATACAATTTATTTCATTCCTTTTAAAAACAAAAATTCAGAGATGATTTTTTTCGTGCTACTACTTAATGCAAATGAAAGCTGCACTAATCAATAATTGTATACAAACAATGGATCAAATGACAGAGCTTTATAGCCTCTATCAGCACATTGCTTCGGTTTTATGATCTGCAACCAATTCATGACCTCTGCAAGCTTGTTTCTGCCAGCAGATGGCATCTGTTTCAATCAAACAAGCTCTGATAAACCCACTTCACGCTAACAGCAGACAGACAGTTAACAATTATCTAACAAACATAGTGTAGCAGCGTGTTCTGTTGCGCCCTAATGGACAACCAATAAATATTTTAAATAATATTATCCTTGTGAATGTGATTAAACTGTGTTTAGCTTTCAAACTGAGTTTACTGTATATTTACTAATGGAACCCAGGGTGATAGAAATAAGACAACGCATTCTCATGAACGGGTTCATGTGATATCGTACGAAAAGTCATGCACACTAAAACGAATTATATCATATGAAAACTAGGAGACCTCCGACTGGCCACGTGACATTGGCTACAGAGCTCCGTGCTACAGAGCGGTAGTTGCTGGCTGTTTAAGCCACTACAGAACTTCGTGATGCCAGCTATGGTGCTCCGCATGGCGCTCCGCATGGTGCTCCGTCAGGTCAGCGGTAGTTGGTGGTTCGGTTACCCGAGAATAGGTGACTGTGCGCCGGGTACAGAGTAGAGTGACCTGCCGGTCATTTCGGCGGAGATTACGGTTAAGTTTAGGCAAGAAAAAGTGAGCGTTATGCGTCGACGAAAGATACGTTTAGGTACCAAAACGACTAGTTAAGTTTAGGAAAAGATGGTGGTTTGTATTAAAACACTCCTAAGGAACAAGCATTTCCTGGGCGAAAGTCTTTTTTGTTTTCCCCGCAAAGCAAACTCTGCTCCACGGCTTAAAAGTCCTGTATGTTAACGCCCAGCCTTCCTCCCCGACCACCTCCCTGCACGGCCAGCCGCCTTCTCATACAGCAGCAGTCAATGTGGTGCGCGCAGCAAAAAAACCTTGTTAATCATATGAATTATCGTGCTTAACTTTTTGTAGCTCTGCAGCAGCATTATTTCTCCTCTCCGAGTTGACTCGAGTTCCATCCTATTTGTGTGTCACTGCGACCCTTTTGGCAAACATGTTCTGCCCTGAAAGAGACGCAGCTGCCTGGCTCAGAGTGTGTGTTGTCCTCTGTCTCTCCCCTCCAGGGAGTCCTGTCCAACATCTCGTCCATCACAGACCTGGGGGGCCTGGACCCAGTCTGGCTCTTCATGGTGGTCGGGGGGGTCATGTTCATTCTGGGCTTTGCAGGATGCATTGGTGCACTGCGGGAGAACACCTTTCTACTAAAGTTTGTATGTTCCATGAAAAGACCTCCAATTTACACACTGCAGTGATGCATGATGGGGAAATCATGTTCATCATTTTCTGTCTTCCTGCTGTAGTTCTCGGTGTTTCTGGGTATCATCTTTTTCTTGGAGCTGACGACGGGAATCCTGGCATTTGTCTTTAAGGACTGGATCAAAGACCAGCTCAACCTGTTCATCAACAATAACATCCGGGCGTACCGCGACGACATCGATCTACAGAACCTCATCGACTTCACTCAGGAATATGTACGTCAGAAAAAAAAAACAAAACGCATGAACACGAAACTTCATTCTCGACCTTGAAAATTATAGTCTCACAAAGTCCACTTACTAGCTTTATCCAGAGCTTTCTAACCATATTCAGTCTTCTTCAGCATATGGAGTTTTCAGTTGGCTGAACAAGACATTGAGACGCATCGAGTGGACCTGAATTAAGATTTATTTGTCAAATGTTAATTTGCAGTTCACAGATTTCATAATTGAAATGACAGCATGAAATACTAAATGCAATTCAAAACACACAGTGGCAAAAGATTACAAAAAGCTGCCCCTGGCTGCTAAAACACGCTCTGTCTGACTGGGGCCTACTACTCCATACTTCTCTAGTAAAGTTTTGATTGCAGGACTTTTACTTGTTTCTCTACTATGGGATGTAACGATCCACTCAACTCAGGGTTCACCATTTTAAGTTCACCATATGATTTTCTCATGAGTGTTTTTTAACAGAATGAGCTGCAGATATCCTATCAAAAGTGAAATTGTATTTTATCTTAAATTAAAAAAAAAAAATGTAAAAAAAAAAAATGTGATTTTTTAAAACAAATCCCACATCCAAATAACTAAATAAATAAAAAAAATATCTTCAAAAAAATAAACGCTTGGTTACGTTGTAACCTCGGTTCTCTGAGTGAAGACACTCCACTGATATGGAATATGTAACGGTGAAGAGAGAGTCTCCATTCCATAGAGAACTCAAGTCAAAGAAGTGAAATCAAAAGTACATCACGCCCTACGCCGTTTAAAAATTGCATCGCAATTCTTTTTTTATTTTTTATCTCAACTGGTTGTAATCTTTACACATTTATATTGATTTTTAACTGATTGACGATGCATTGTTACATCCCTAGTCTCTACATGGGTACGTTTGTAAATCCAGTCTGACGCTGAAATAAGTGGGCTGTTGTTCAATATGAATTAAGGAACAGTTAAGCACTGGGTGCCTAGAGTACGCTCTGCTGCTCTGAATGTGTGGTTTAACGTTATATATATATTCCAACAGGGCTCTGAGTTTACGAACAGTCCAGTTTGTTCCAGGGTGTGCTGTGATAATCTACAAACACAACCATTGTTGTAAGGGTACATATACTTAAAGTGTCTATATGTAACTTTCAGTTTGTGTTGATTCTAGCGGCTCCTTTACACTTGAGAAAGCCACAAGCTGTTCTGATTGAGTAAAGTAAAGGGAACCAATCAGGTCCATTTTGATGGGTCTGAAACTGTACTTTTAAAAAGGTCTTTTATCATTTTGGTATACAAATTGAGGAAATCTGGAATTCCACCAATAGGAATCTTACACATTTGTGTCCTCTCTGTGTGACTTCAGTGGGAGTGCTGTGGTGCGTTTGGGGCAGACGACTGGAACCTGAACATCTATTTTAACTGTACTGATGGGAATCCCAGTCGGGAAAAGTGTGGAGTTCCCTTCTCCTGCTGCACCAAGGATCCAGCGGTAGGAGTATGCATGTTCACATTTACAGAGTTCTCCATGCACATGTGCTCCAGGGCCAGAACAACAGGGGGGCCCTATTTTAACGATCTAAGAGCACGGCGTGAAGCGCCTGGCGCAGGTGCGTTTAGGGTGTGTCCAAATCCACTTTTGCTAGTTTAATGACGGAAAAAGTGCATGGTTCTAAAGGGTTGTACTTAGTGTCTTCATTAATCAGAGGGGTGTTTTGGTCGTTACATACAATCAACCAATCAGAGATCATCTCCCATTCCCTTTAAAAGCCAGGCACATTTGGACCTTGGAGCATTGCTATTATGATGGAGGATTGGCACCGTAATATTTTTATTTGTAACCTCGGCATGTGTGTGTGCTGCTGTGCGTCCCTGTGTGTGTGACAAGCTTAGTGTGCGCGTGCTGTGCACGAGCCTAGGAGCATTTTACTAATTTGCTGTTAAAATAACAATGAAATGCTGCGTTAAGATAGCAATACGCCCAGAATGCACCTGAACACACCTCCCTGTAAGACCAGCAGGCCCATGGGCCACAGATGGGGGCAGGTGCATTTGCTATTTAAACAACGTGGGCGCTGGACGGGAGACTGACAACTGCCTTGGTCTTAAAGGGGTGATAGAATGATTTCACACTGTTCTTTAAGGTCTCCTAATAGGGTATATAACATTGGTTGGGCTGAAAATTGCCCGAATGCTATTTTATGGGCCCTTAACTACCCTGTGAATATGGCTCTATTTAGAACAAGAGCTTTTCTTCCAAATATGGTATGCTCATGAATATTTAGATGAGCTACGCGCTGATTGGTTTGAGCGAACCACATAGAAACACATTGGAGTCGCGCGGCGTCGACAGACTCTCCTCCTCCGCCTCGGGGTACCCGAGCGCTCAACCAGAGACCGTGAGCCTCTGGCCCGCAGTCCCCCCTGTCCGGCCCGACGCTCTCCTGGGGGCGCCGGACCGGGTACGGGATTGCGGCCGGAGCCACATTCGCCCCTAGCTCCCACAAGCCGTTTTACGAAAATTGATGGCTAATTGCAAATTTGGTAAGATGTGTCGGATTTCAGGAGCTGCACAGTCTGACAAGAAAACGGCAACCTCCATACCCAGTGAAAGTCACCGTTTCTTGGTTACTGGACGACTGGGGCTCCGCGGAGCTGGCCGGCTGCCATCTGCCGGCATAACTTTCGTATATTTACAGTTTGAATTTCGTCACGCCACTTATATAACATCTACCCCAATGTCTTATAAAGCTAACAATGGTGTCCGATTTCAATTTAATGCATTTTTGTGAACATTAGGGATTTCGTTAGCTGCTACTATCCCTTCATTCCTATGGGTAAAGATCGTGGCTAGCTGCAGGCCCTGGAGCTCCATCAGGGCCTCGGCATTTTGTAGTCCAGTAACCCAGTAACCGGTGACTTTGCGCGGGTATGGAGCGCCGCGGGCTTCCCTTCGTGACGGAGATCCAGCTAGCTCACAGCGAGTCTATGAAGTGGACACGCCGGGCGGCGAGGCAGCACCGGCCGCTGTCACGTAGCCTGCTGAGCTCCTGCTGAACTGTGACACACAGTCGGACAAAATTTGCAATTAGCCATCAATTTTCGTAAAACGGCCCATATTTGACCTCTACATAGTTGATTTCTCGCATAAAAAGTCTCAGAAGTGAATTTAGTAATTAAATAGCGTACCTCTGGAGCTCTGCATGATCTAGCTAGATTCAGAAGACTAAGCTGACCTCAGGTCAGTGGTGGAGCCTATGCAAATGTTGGGGCGTGACAAAGACTAGGAGTTGAGATGATGTCAACTTTTAGCTTTGTTCAGATTCGCCCGTTTTCAGCAGCAGTTTCAAAATGTGAGATTTGCAGAGGATAGGGGTATCAATGGGATTTTGAGGTTCTCTGTATGTCCTATTTACCCACCGAACTGTCGTTATTCAACTATGACGAGGTAACATCGGTTTTGCATTCTATCACCCCTTTAAACTAGCAAAGACACTTGCTTACATCATTACGCTGATTTTAAATATGGTATTCTTTCTGTCTCTAGGAGGATGTAATAAACACTCAGTGTGGATATGACATTCGAGCAAAACCAGTAAGTAACATTTGATTTTTTTCTCCCAGGGAGAGAAACATTCAGCCAGTTTGGAAAATGTACTCTTTCTTTTTTCATTTTTTTTTTTTTGCCTGGTAAGTCTGGTAAAAAGATGCAAATAAAAGACTACGACAGAGTTTATTTTCTGCCTTGGAGTTGTTGGAAGGCAGGTTTATTTATTTTTTTAACACAAGGTAAGCCTCCAGTCTTTAGGACACATTGTGGAGCTATCTCTGCATTGGACACACAGACATGAAACTGGTATCTTTTTATTTTACTATTTTTCCATTCATTGTTATTTAAGTTTTCATTTAGACTTTTCTTTTAATCTATGTTATCAGTACATTGAGTACAGTTCATTTTAAAGTTCAAATTTCATTCTATTTTAGCATTATCTAAGTTTATTTAACTAGTTCTTATTTAAGCGTTATCTTAGTTTATTTATTAAATCTTTAGTGCGTAACTTTTTGATATTAATAAACGTTACATTCAAGCCGTTGCCAAATGAGTTGCTACAAAGATAATTCAGACTATCAGCTCCACACAACTCTCTCTGGATTTCTCAGTGTGACTGTGTTCAGAAGATTGTGGCGTCCGCTGACTTTCCCCTGCAGGAGCTCCAGTGAAGATAATGACCTCTTCTGAAGACTCCATCATGTTTTTTTAATCCTCCATGTCCTCCTTGGTTACCAACAACTGTTCTGAGGAGGGGTGGGGGTGGTGAACTGTAACTGAAGGCTTGTATCATGTGGATGCGTCGACAGTGTTGTTATCATTACTTAGAATTCCTCATGGGGGGGACAGAAGCTACACACTATAGCTTTAAGTGTTTTTATTTATGAGCTTATAATTTTAAAGTCTTGCACTGACTTTATTTATTGACTAGTGGACGTTTTTTATGTGGTGCATAAAAATGACAAATAAAGGACTCTTGAGTCAAAACTTAAGATGATGAGAGGAGGTTGTGTTGATCCCTTCAGGACTCGGAGCAGAAGGACTACATCAATGTGAAGGGCTGCGTGCCTCAGTTTGAGAAGTGGCTGCAGGACAACCTCACCCTGGTGGCCGGGATCTTTATTGGAGTTGCACTACTGCAGGCCAGTTCACATATTTACCTTCAGAATGTTCCTAAACAAAACCCTTAAAGCATCATTCCATATTTTCTTCTTTTAATATAGTCTAATGTTGCCAATATTTTTTTTTCATCCACAGATTTTTGGGATTTGTTTGGCCCAAAACTTAGTGAGTGACATCGAAGCTGTGCAGGCGAGCTGGTGAGAAAATGATCTTCACTTCTTCTACTTGAGTTCAGTGTCTCATCTGTCCTCATACAGACAGCACTGTTTTTGTGAAGCACACTTCTCTTGATTTGCACCCATCTGTTTCTACTTTTCCATTTCACAACATGAGGCATTTCAGCTCTTTGGCATAGTAGAAATGCTGGCCTATGTTGGAGACACATGATGGCCATATTTTAGATTTGTAAAAAAAGGTTCCTGTTCTGTGCATTTTGATATTTTCAAGATTTGCTAATTTAGTTTGGCTTACACTAGTTACAATTAGCAGTGCTCTGGATAATGTAAAGTATTTTGGCATTAGCTGTGTTTCCATTCACACGTTTGTATGCACATTTTAAAGTATCGCATTAAAAAAAGCTTGATGGAAACAGCAGGATTCCATAAAACTTCCTTTTGCCTTTGTGGAAAACAAGTTGATGCTCTAAATGGGAAAAGGAAACGTTAAGTTCTGCTGCAGCGAAAATTAACTTGCAGGATTGATCAGCTGTTTCTACTGCTGTTGTCTTCCCAGATATTATATTAATTTGACAGCATGAAACATGGCCAAAACTAGCTGACTTAAAACAAATTCCTGATGACCTCTCTCCATGTTGCTGTCACGTAGTTCGATGGTCTAAAGCGACTTGTTTTGTTTCCAGTTAGCAACCTGTACTTCTTTTACTCGGTTTACTGGCGGATTACAGCCATCTACTGACCCAACTACACTGTAGTCCAGTTCATCCGCAGCAAACCAGTTGATGGAATCCTGCCTCATTCACATTTATTTGCAACATTTGAAAGGTTGCTTAAAATTTGCTTAAAGGGTAACTACCATTTTTTTTCCAACCTGGACCCTATGTTCCTATGTGTTTATGTCTAAGTGACTGATGGGAACAACAATCTTTGACATTGGTCCAGTATTAAGAGAGATCACTGCAGTCGGCAGCAGAGAAACAAGCTACAATGTGAGTTAATAGGACAATTGTCCAGCTTGTATTTACCTTCACAAAAGTGCTGGTTTTACCACTGACAGACTCAGATTATTATTGTAAGTGTCTGACAACATTATGGAAAGGATTTCTAAGGAGGTCGACCTTTCTGTTAAAGAGTAAGATCCTTTTTTAAACATAAAATCCACGAAATTGCGTTCACTAAACCCACCAGACTCCATGTAAATAAACAGTAATTTTAGCATTGTAAAATACACTTCATTCAAAGTGGACAGAAACAAAATAAAACTATGAAAAGCCGTTTTGGGTCATCTTTCTACTTTTCCAACCATCACAACTCTAGTTTTGGTTGAAATAAACACATAGTTCACCAATTTACATGTGAAAATACGTTGGTTCTATACACACTAAAAGTATTGCTTTTTTAAATGGAGTCTGGTGGGTTTAGCGTTAGCGACTTCAGAGCTGTTTCTGGTTAAACATAAAGGTCTTAAAGAGGTTTTAAAGGTCTATCTCTGTAGGGATCCTTTCCATAATGTTGTCAGACACTTAGAATAATAATCTGAGTCTGTCAGTGGTAAAACCAGCACTTTTGTGAAGGTAAATACAAGCTGGACAATTGTCCTATTAACTTACATTGTAGCTTGTTTCTCTGCTGCCGACTGCAGTGATCTCTCTTAATACTGGACCAATGTCAAAGATTGTTGTTCCCATCAGTCACTTAGACATAAACACATAGGAACATAGGGTCCAGGTTGAAAAAAACTGTAGCTACCCTTTAACAATTAAATGGAAACATGGCTATTGCTTGTTACTCACCTCCCCGAGAGACATCAAAGTCCTTTCTTAACTCAAACATAACTATTTTTCATAATCAGCCAAAAACAATAGTCTAAATTATATTTCGTCTCTAAGAAGAATGCTTGATGCAAAGTATTTACGTAGGTCTGAAAAGTACAGAGCCCCTTAAGTGATGAAAGATATTTTTTTTATTTTTGTGCCCATGATCCATATCTTGTGTGTGCCAGTTAATATTTTGTTAGCCCAATATTGATATATCCTGTTTGCTCAAGATCCCGAGCTTGTACGCACAAGATATATAATATGTTGGGACTTCAGGGGCTCAGCAAGGTGTACAATGGTGCAGGTTGAGATATAAGTTAATTCAATTCAATTCAATTTTATTTATAGTATCAAATCATAACAAGAGTTATCTCGAGACACTTTACAGATAGAGTAGGTCTAGACCACACTCTATAATTTACAAAGACCCAACAATTCCAGTAATTCCCCCAAGAGCAAGCATTTAGTGCGCCAGTGGTGAGGAAAACTTCCTTTTAGGCAGAAACCTCAGACAGACCCAGGCTCTTGGTAGACGGTGTCTGACGGTGCCGGTTGGGGGTGTGATGAACAGTGGCAATAATAGTCACAGTAAAGATAATAAAACAATGACCAGAAATAGTAGTTGTAGTAGTTCATGGCATAGCCGGGCACTGCAGGGCGTTACAGGACGTAGCAGGACACTGCAGGGCGCTACAAATTAGAATAAAATCAAGAAATGGAAAGTATGCAGTTTTGGCACAGAGGCTCTAGGGACCCTTGAAATATGCCTTCTTTTATAAACGACAAAAGCAGAGATACATATCTAAAGAACATATTATCAGCTTTTGATCAAACATCTTTTTTTTTCAATATGCAGAAAAAGATGTTTGAATTCTATCAGCAGTCATTCCCAGCAGGCTGAGGGGAGTAAAGGGAGGAGGGTTACTAAGCTTTACCATCACGATGCCAACACTCATCTCATTCTTCCTCCTCCATGCTTCATCAGGGTGCCCCCTCCTCTCTCCATGCGTCGCCTCCCACCACACTCCAGCAAGAAAGCATCGGCTTACTACTCATGAGACACAGAAACACATGCACTGTGTGTGTGTTTGTAGCCGGTGGGTGTTGTTGTGTCTTGAGCTTTGCTGTGGTTGGGTAGATGATCTCTGTTTGGTGTTGTGTTGTGTTCCATTTAAGGTCTGAATCTGTAAACCTGGAGCTGCTAGGTATTTATTCGACCCTTGCAGTGTGCTATGGAGGCAAAACTGAGCCACTGGAGTCAGTTTTTAATTGTATTAATTAATGAAATGATACATTTAAACGGGCATATAACATTCCCACTTCCTGAGAAGCATTGCCTCCACAGTGGTGAGTCCATACTGCCCTGATGGGTGTAACTGCACAAATTCAACCAATAAAGTTATCAGAAAAATATCAACAACCCCACCTTCCACCTATTGTATCAAATATAACGCCTTCCTCTCCATAACTAATCATTAATTAACTAATCACATACAGGGCTCAACGCTGACTTTTTAAATTGGTTGCCGGCTTGGCAACCAGGCATCAGCTTTTGGTTGCCAAAATTGATAATGGGGTTGCCATGTTTTAAACTGCCTATAGTTGGAGCAATTCATTTCTTACGTAACTATACCACATTTTAATAATGAAACAATGAGATAATGGCTTGCAATATAATTTCCCATCCCTCTCAAATAGGGGTGCAACGGATCACAAAACTCAGTGATTGGATCACGGTTTGGAGTCACGGATCGGATACATTTTCAGATCAGCACAAAAAAGAGGGGAATTTAAATGATTAAAAATGTAATAATAACTTTTAACAATAATTACTTACTTCAGATGAGAAAAGGGTATTTTACAATAACTTTGAATGCACCACAAGGTTTACCAGTTTTACGTAAACGCAACCTTTATTCCCGTCTTTGTAGTTTTTCAGACAACAGCAGTGACCATAGTGCTAGTTTGTGTCTTTTAGCTCACAGCTTTAGCGGCAGACTGTTGCGCTGTTGGCATCCTCTACAGTGAAATACAGTCACACTACACCGTTTAGCTGTCAGCATTTTAACCGTGTTTAAATCAGTTACTACTGTAGCTAATGGTAGGCTAACGTTACCTGCTGTGTAACGTGTTATTAGTGTTTACTAGCGTGACATGCAGCGATGTTTCCGTTTGCCTCTAACGTCTGTTTCGGAGAGCAGACCAGACATTTAGGTGGCACCGTAATGAGGAACCGAAATCCGCGTTGCCATTTCGTCCGGTGGCACCGGTGCCAAATTAGCACCAGGTTTTAACATGCGCCGTTAACGTGAACAGAAAATTGCGTTGCCTGTATCTTTTCACGGCAAACGCATGTGTGTGGAAAGCGGTCGCACAACAGCTGAAATGTTGTGTTGTGTACGAACGTTGTGTTTAAAGTTTATGGAGACAACCATATAAAATATTGACTTCTTTTGAAATAAGATTTTCCAGTTTGTAAGTTTTGTAAGTTTTTATATATATTAAAAAAAAAACACAAATATTGAACAGGTGGTTTCCAAAGGGGGCAACCAGAGACCACGAAATGGTTGACAATTGACTCAATCTGGTTGCCAAGGGCAACCGTTACTGTCGAGCTGACAGAATTCAACAGGAAATACAACACATCAGGAAAGCAATGATACCATTTCATTTGGACTTTTCACAACTTAATTATAATTTGATTAATTAAATAAGTATTTAAATTCTACATTTAAAAACTAAAACCCATTAAATTTGCAAGAAATTTGGCAACTAAATACATTTTTCTGTTTGTCTTTTCTGTGCCTCAACATGTAATCCTAAGTCTTCTCTCTCCAGCCTTTAGTTTAGACCGTTGATCCTTTGCACAACAACACTGTTTCCCAAGCATTCCCAACCTAACCCTTAACTTCTGTCCTCAACTTTTATTTTGAAATTGTACGAACGACACAGGGGTGTTGGAGCTTTGTTAATAAGCAGATGGTTTCAAGGCTTTCTAATGAATTTTGCTTTCTATCTCTTCTTTTCCAGTTTCTTTACCTGATGCTGAGGCAGCAGTTCAATCCTAACAGGTAACCTTTTTTCAGTGGTGGAATGTAACTAAGTACATTTACTCAAGTACTGTACTTAAAGGGTAACTAAGTTTTTTTTTTCAACCTATGTTCCTATGTGTTTGTGTCTAAGTGACTGATGGGAACAACAATCTTTGACATTGGTCCAGTATTAAGAGCGATCACTGCAGTCAGCAGCAGAGAAACAAGCTACAATGTGAGTTAATAGGACAATTGTCCAGCTTGTATTTACCTTCACAAAAGTGCTGGTTTTACCACTGACAGACTCAGATTATTATTCTAAGTGTCTGACAACATTATGGAAAGGATTTCTAAGGAGGTTCTGTTAAAGAGCAAGATCTTTTTTTAAACATGAAAACATCCGCGAAATTACATTCGCTAAACCCACCAGACTCCATATAAATAAACAGTAATTTTAGCATTGTAAAATATACTTCATTCAAAGTCGACAGAAACAAAATAAAACTATCACAACTCTAGTTTTGGTTGAAATAAACACATAGTTCACCAATTTACATGTGAAAATACGTTGGTTCTATACACACTAAAAGTATTGTTTTTTTAAATGGAGTCTGGTGGGTTTAGCGTTAGCGACTTCAGAGCTGTTTCTGGTTAAACATAAAGGTCTTAAAGAGGTTTTAAAGGTCTATCTCTGTAGGGATCCTTTCCATAATGTTGTCAGACACTTAGAATAATAATCTGAGTCTGTCAGTGGTAAAACCAGCACTTTTGTGAAGGTAAATACAAGCTGGACAATTGTCCTATTAACTTACATTGTAGCTTGTTTCTCTGCTGCCGACTGCAGTGATCTCTCTTAATACTGGACCAATGTCAAAGATTGTTGTTCCCATCAGTCACTTACACACAAACACATAGGAACATAGGGTCCAGGTTGAAAAAAACTGTAGTTACCCTTTAAGTCCAAATGTTGAGGTACTTGTACTTTACTTGAGTCTTTTCTTTTCATGCCACTTTCTACTTCTACTCCGCTACATTTCAGAGAGAAATATTGTACTTTTTACTCCACTACATTCATCTGATCGCTTTAGTTACACATTGAGATTTTTTGCACACAAAACACATGTAGTTTATAAAATCTGAAAAAGTTACACTTTCTACAATGGGAGGAGAGTTCTGCATTGAGTACTTTTACTATTAATACTTTAAGTACATTTTTCCTGATGATACCTACATACTTTTACTTAAGTAACATTTTTAATGCAGGAATTTTACTTGTAACAGAGTATTTTTACAGTGTGGTATTAGTACTTGTAGCTAAGTAAAGGATCCAAATACTTCTTCCACCGCTGCCTTTCTTTAATAAAAATGTAAATCCGGTGTAGATCAGGATCGCATAAAAATCAAAATAATGTTAATTAGATTTTGTCTCATTTTGTGTTGTCAGCTCCGGGTCTTTGAACACATCGTCAGTGGAGCATTCAGAGGACCACATTGATCACCGGCACCATTTTGTTCTCTGAACCAGCACCTTCTTTTCAAGGCACTAATATGTGACATGCTCTGTATATAACACTGTGTGACTTGTGTAAAAAGAGAATTGTTGCAGTGGATGGTTAAACATGCACTCCGTGCACGTTGTCACAACGCTCCGGTTTTTATAGCTACGTGTAGAGAGTAGGAGTTTTGATACATCTTTTTGATATTAGATCGGTATTTTTCACTGTGGAAATAACGCTCCATTGCTAAACCCATCATGTAGGACTGTGAAATAGTTGTGTACAAAAAACTAAGGATTTGCTTATTTTAAAGTGGAGCGCTTGCTTTATGTACCTTTCCACCATGTGTCTCGGACTGTGCATACAGTGGCTCCAGAGATCAGCTGATACTAACTCATCCAGCATGAAAGCAGAAAGGACTACAAATTATTCCAATTATTTAGCATACTGAGTTACTAATGGACTAAGGGGTCAGCTAATTTAGTGATGTTATTAAAAAAACAGTTATTGGTTGCTATAATTTTTCCTACTCTCAATACTCACTGTGAAATAATCCCGTCGTAGCACAAACAAATCCACAGTCCTCACTCCGTATAAAAATGCTTTCCAGAGTTGGAAGCTGAAGCTAAAATCTGAGGTTAACAGTCAGAGTTAGCCGAATCAAGTAGGCGTCTTTGTCCTGACAGCGGTGTTTGGTCCCAGCAACTAAAAATTAGGATTGGGCATCAAGAACCGGTTCCCACTTGGAATCATTTCAAAAGTTATGATTCCAATGGAATAGTTTTTTTTTATTGGAATCGTATGGAAAATTTGGTTTCGAATCCGACTACGGTTCTAAATTTAAAGGGTAACTACAGTTTTTTTCAACCTAGACCCTATGTTTCCATGTTTTTATGTCTAAGTGACTGATGGGAACAACAATCAACATTGGTTATATGTTATTATTAAGAGAGATCGCTGCAGTCGGCAGCGGAGAGACAAGCACTTTAGTGAAGGTAAATACAAGCTGGACAATTGTCCTATTAACTTACATTGTAGCTTGTTCCTCTGCTGCCGACTGCAGCGATCTCTCTTAATACTGGACCAATGTCAAAGATTGTTGTTCCCATCAGTCACTTAGACACAAACACATAGGAACATAGGGTCCAGGTTGAAAAAAACAGTAGTTCCCCTTTAACCACTGCTTAAACCGAAAGATGTTTCTGGATTTTCAGAACTGTGAAAAAGCAAACTTGAGACCAGACCAAAAAGATATTCACTTGGAAATATCAGGTTAAAAAACAAACCGTAGTTATCCTTTAACGTGTGAGTTTAGTTTTCCGTAGCATTCGCCGTACTTCCAGGTGCTTGTTGTGCTGCAGCCACAGATCGCACGGCACTCTATAAAGTCTGGCTTTATTTTTCGTTGAAAAAGCCAGGTAAAACTGTAAATCACCATTGAATCTAAATGAAATCTTCCTCTACCTGTGAGATAAGCATGTGACCTGTTTTCAACTCCACCCCTCAAGGACCCGGAATCGAGAATCGGTAAGAACCGGAATGGAAAGGAAGAATCGGGATTGGAATCAGAATTGTTAAAATCCAAACGATGCCCAACCCTATTAAAAAGACCTCAATTTTAGAAGATACGCAAGCGATTTGGCAAACAGACCACTTGAGGGATTTAGTTTTGACCACTTTAGACAGGAGGAATGATCACGGCGACCAATAACTTGAGTACGTTACGTTTTTGGTGACGCGGGAAAATATAGGCTTGAAAAATCTGAACTACTACTTTTTTTTTTTTAATGAAAAATGTGTCAATTGTATTTATATTTCTAGAAAAAAGGAATTGAAAAAGTAAAGTTTTGGCATCTCTACTGAAATTCAAGTATGAAAATCAGCCCAAGCACAGGCTGGCCCAGTCCTATCAGGACACATAAAGAAGTTACTGTAATTGTTACACGGCTCTTATGACAGTCCTGAGACTTTCAGCAGTGAAACCCTTCACACCTTTTAGAAATATTTTTAAGAAAGTCTGGATAATTATGACACACGTTCCAGCTCTGATCCACGTATGACTGCAAATCCAATGCAGTTGTAACCCCGCTGTCATTTCATATTTTGGTTCTAACCGTTGCCAAGGAGGTTATGTTTTCCTTGCCAGGTTTACGCAGTTTGGTGGTATTATTTTCATATTCATTTCTGCCCTTACTTGAATGGAAACTAACCTGGCGTGTGTATCCAGTGGTTGTCTTTCACTACGTGTGTTTTGTGGCACATCTGATCAGTATACACATTGAATGAACAACATCTTTAAATCCATTTTGGATTGAAACCAAATTTGAAATGCAAAGTGCTAAGATGATTATTTTTTCTTTCTCAGTGTTTCTTTTGATGGTTTTTAAAGCGATTATTTGCTCGAAACATGGATCACTCGTTTTGTTTTTACAGTATTCTTTCAGTAAAGTACGTTCAGACTGATGTGGAACTCGTACACTGAATTGTGGTAGTGTTAAGCTACGTAAAAAAGGGATCAAGTGTTTTTGATACTAAATATTTATTGTACATTTGATTTGGTTTTGTAACTTCCCTGGTGTATTGGACAGTAAAACACTCATTACTACTGAAGCCGATTGGTCACTACAGAGCTTATGTTGGGTTGTAAAATGCTCTAATGAGGTGTACTAGGGCCCTGCTGTTTATCACTACCTGTACCACTTGTACAGATTGTTTAGATGGTCACAGTTTATCCCACAAACATTGTAATGTAACTACCTCCTCTAATTTCCTTGTCTCATGTCCTGTTGAAATTGGACTGATTTTAATATCAAGTAAAATGAATTAAGGTATTCTTGAGTGATATTTTTTGTCCAGATTTTTGGCACCAAGAGCTCTGATTTGTCAAGGCGTCTCACTTCCCACACATCATCTGTCAGTGTTCCTGATAGATGGATAGCTGCTGTTAGAAACTAGTCTTGTGTTTATTCCAAACAACCGGACTGATTGATGATTGAGCCAGTTGCTGTATATTTGAAATCTAAATTATCATTCGAATGTGGGAAAAATATATATTTAATTTGTAATTGATTATCCTAATTCAAAATACAGTGTATGAGCACAACAGGGCATTCTACTCCAGCAGGCACTCTGATCTACTGCATGCCTTACTTCTGTCTCTTTCGCTAACACAAAATGGAGGAATCGAGTTGTGCGGCACAGATAATCCTGACACCAAACCATCTGAAAAGCATTTTTATTTCAACCTATTTTGACCCAATGGGAAATGAAATTCACACTGTGATTGCACCGTCAACGAAAAGATGAGCTGGCACCAGTCTAGAAGATAGACCGCTCTATATCAGCACCAAACCATCCACTCAGCCCCTCACCCACACCAAGACCTGGCAGCACATCACCCCATCCCTCATCCACCTTCACTGGCTCCCAATTAAGTCCCGCATCACATATCAAATCCTCCTTCTCACCTACAAATCCCTCCATGCCCTGGCCCCACAGTACCTCTCTGACCTCTTCCCTCCATACACCCCACCCTGGCCTGCTCTCCATTCCCCACACCAGACTCTGTACCTTCAGAGACAGAGCCTTTGGTGTTGCAGCCCATCCCTCTGGGTTTCATGAAAGGCATTATATAAATAAAAGTTATTATTATTATTATTAGTCTTTATCCTCAACATTCCACTTCCGGTTCAGGTGCAGAGGGAAATTCCGCTGGATGTCCGTCCCCTTCCTCTGTCTTTGTGTTGGCGTTTTAACCTCTGGTGGATTTCTGAGGACTATGGTTAACTGCTCCTCCTCCTTTTAGTGTCTGGTATGTACCGGATCAGCCTGTCGAACCGTTTGAACGTACCGGTGCTCACGAATCCCCAACTTTGCATTGGTACAGCTTTAGGCCTAAGTCCTGCATTGAATTACATATTGTATCTTTATTAGTGTAAACTTAAAGTGCTCATATTATGCTCATTTTCAGATTCATAATTGTATTTTGAGGTTGTACCACAATAGGTTTACATAGTTTAATTTTCAAAAAACATCATCTTTTTGTTGTACTGCACATTGCTGCAGCTCCTCTTTTCACCCTGGGTGTTGAGCTCTCTGTTTTAGCTACAGAGTGAGACCTCTCACTGCTGTAACATCTTTGTTGGGAGTCGCACATGCTCAGTACCTAGGTTAGGACTACTAGCCAGTCAGAAGCAGAGTATGAGGGCGTGCCACGCTAGCAGCTAGGCGAGCGAAGGGGGACAAAACCACAAAAAGAAAAAGAAACTGTTCTATTAGTACACTGTGAATACAATATTTTGTTAAATGATTAGGTCATAGAAATGAAAAGGGTATTTGTTTATTTGGTATTTGGTCTGAACACAGATACTGTAGGAATAAAGACATCAGCCATCACCAGCTATCATCTTTTAATTATCTGCTGAGTTACAGTCCTCCAAATGTACAACTCATGACATTTACAACAAACACTTAAGTTTATAGTATTTTACGCATTACTATGGATACATCTCCACAGGCATGTGTCTTTAGAAGAGCACAAATCTGATAAATAACCATTCATACCTTTTAAAAAAAAAAAAATGGCGTGGGCCCGGACCAGGAAACCCACCGTGGCATGTTAACAGAGCGTGGTACAGTGTGGGACATGTGCATGTTAGCAGAAATCCCTTGACTAGAAGAACCAACTGTCATACATAAAGAGACCTGTCTGACCGTTCTGTGTCTGCATTCATTACCTGTTCTCACAAGATCCCAGACTTTGCTCCACAACACACAACTACAAACTGTATACACACACACATAGGAATGGTGGCTGCTTTATTTACTACCCAAAAATCACACTCAAAGTGTCCCACTTTTGTGATTTGGGGGGCACTATTGTGTGTTCTAACCAAATCCCACGCAGTGAATCTTTGTAGCTGTAGTACTCCAGTCTACGTTCTGAATTCTTAGTCTCATGCCTACTTTGACTTAAACTTATCTTGTTCTTGGCTGCTCTTCATGGATTACTCCACCATCTCAGTCCATCCAAAAATATAATAAATGATGGTCAATTGATATTTTCTTGAGTTTGTCCACAGTGCTACAAAAGCAAGAATTTGATCTGTAGAAATCTGGGTACACAAAGTGTCAAGATTAGGCAAACTGCCATGCATCGATTGGATTGATGTTAGATAGGCAATCTTCTTAGGAACCTAAAAGATGGGTGCAAGGTAACAAACATGATCAAAAACATGATTTCATCTGACCAAGAAAAGACTTTCTTACCAAGCATGTCAAATCAAAGATTTGACATGCTTGGTTTTGACTTGAATTAAAGATCTTTACTTTGCACCCACCTGACATTGCTTTTCTCCCCTTATGGATCGCCACGAAGATTTGTGCATTTGTAATCGCAATAGGGCCTGGCAATATATCAATATTATATCGATATGGTGATATGAGACTAGATATGGTCTTAGATTTTGGATATCGTAATATCGTGATATGACAGAAGTGTTGTCTTGTCCTGGTTTTAAAGGCTGCATTACAGTAAAGTGATGTACTTTTCTGAACTTACCAGACTGTTCTAGCTGTTCTATTAATTGCCTTTTCCCCACTTAGACATTATGGCCACATTATTGAAGTTATTTATCTAAACTGTAAGTGTGAAGATATTTTGTTAAAGCCCCAATTGTCAACCCTAGAATAACACCGCAATATCAACATCGAGGTATTTGGTCAAGAATGTCGTGAAATCTGATTTCCTCCCCATCGCCCAGCCCTAAATCACAACATCTTCTGAAATCCAACTTTGGGGAGGCAACACAAGACTGCAATAAGTAGTATGACTGTGCTGGATCAGGGCTAACGGAGCTCCTGCAGAAGTTGTTCATCTCTGTTGATGGTTAAACTAGTAAAACATTGCCGTATTGCCATTTGGATAGACACACAATCAATCCCTATTTTGGTCTGGACTTCAACTCGGCTGCACTCCGTCTTGGAGCTTACTGGACTCGACCCACGAAGGTAGACTTGACTACAGCCCTGTTCTCCACTATGATGGATTCACCTAGTTCTTAGGTGGAGACTGAAGGAGCCTCTAACCTCACTGTACAGCTGTTGGAGCAGGGGGAATGGGTTTGGACAACTGTTGAATTCAAAATCAGATAAAATCTCTAGATCAAAGTCTTAAAGAACAAGTGCAAAAAGAATGAGTGTGGAGGTGTCAGTGGAGCAGAGTGGGCTGTACTTTGGGCTATGCGAGCACTAGAGAGGTAAAATGAACACTGTCACACCTTCAACAGGACTAAAACATGCACAGTTTCTAGTCAATTTATACTCGAGCTACATGGGACACAACTGGGCACATCATGGATGCCTGCTTTTCTTAAAAATGGGAAAAAGAAGTCACAACAGGAAAGTCGTTTTTTTTGTTCTTTTGTGCACATTTTTCACTGGTGGGTTACCGGCGGATGGTATCACAGCTATGGTCGTAAAAGAGTGTTGTCTCTTATCTATTGCGTTAGGCTGTTTATGGCGCCTCAGCTCCTGTGGAGCTACTTGTAGCAGAAGATGCATGCACAAGTAGAGTTGGGGACCAGGGTTAGACTGACGTAGATAGAGCAGTAAGTTAATGGTGTCCACCTCTACACTAATCCCTCCACTGACCAGTTCAGGGTGTAGCTTTGTAAAGCCTGACCTGAAACCTGCCTCACCCTGCCTTAGGGACCTGCTAACCCACCTACAGAAATCTCATTATTATGGCTTTCAGTGTCGGTGCCCCACAGTAGTCTAAAAACAGTTTCGGAGGCTTTTCCACCCAAACAAGGATCTAATTCTGGGTGAAATGTTTGTAATTCAAATTAAAAATTGAATTTATGATTTGTATATAAGCGCAGAGAATTGGCTTTCCAAATCAACATCAGTCTAACCCTAGTGGAGATGGGCGGGGCAAAGGGTTGGGGGTAGACACATGACTATGTCTGGCTGGCAGTTAACGCGACATGGTACCTTGGCACATGACGATGGGGCACGGGGTGGGTGGGAGCAGTCATGAGGTGTCATTAGGTGATCAGGTGGTCAGGCAGGCATTTGGGTGGATGGTGTGGGTGGGGTTGGACACAGTCATTTAGCTCTGGGCAGTTAGTCGCTGCTCTGTGAGCGACGCCTGGTGTGAGACCGTTTTGTTTTCGTGGGCCCTCAGCTTGGACACCACGTCGATGAACGCCAGGCTCTGGACCTCTTTGTGGAGAGGCTCTGAAAAGAGAGGGGGACAAGGATCGGGAATTATTCAAATAAAAGCTGGCATTCAAGCAGTGGGACATACAACAACAGAGTGACCTCATACACACTCATCTGCTGCTCTGAGTTTATCTCCTTAAAATAAGTTCTTCTTTGAATAATTAGTGAAGGTAAACCGTATTTGTGTTCCAAAGAGAAACAGAGATGGAGAATGTGGAGTATGACTTGACTGTCCTGTCCTCTGTCCTCCTACCTGTGCTGAGGCCACTCACTGAGAGAGGGGCTGCTTTGGCTCAGCCAGCAGCTTAGTAACAATTAGCCAAATGTTTATATACGTGGCAAATTAAGGTGCAATAATATTGTTCAATATTGGGATCGATGACGATATGACTTGTGATAAATAAAACAAATATTGAAGTGAAAAAGTTGCCCAAAGTATGTACTCTTGAAACTATTTGACTCTTAGATCTCTAGAGACAAAGTTAAGGGAGAAATAACAGTTGATGTTGAATCTCAGTATGAGATTAAATGGTTTTTCGTTTAAGCTGTGCACGCTCCTGCAAGGTACTCGCACTTCCACGACCCCTGACGGCACTGATCCCCATCGAGGCTACACTTACAACTTTCTTTCTGACACAGAAAAGTGATGTTACGCCTCTCAGTTATTTCCAGAGATGGGACCTTCCCCATTAGCTAGGTAGTGCCGAGGTATAAAGGGACCTTCATGTAACGTTAAGAAGCAGCAGCAGTCATGGGTTAGTAGGGTGCTAATGGTTGTCCATAAATAAACTACACAGAATCCCACTACGCGCCCATGCAATCTTTAAATTCATGCTAACTTTAGCATACAACCTTTTTGGACAAATATACATTTTGAAAACAAGCTACAATATGCAATGCCTTGGAGAACTGACTTTACTAGGACTTTTTGAAGGACTTAAATTTCAATACATGTATTTATCAACTTTTGAAGTCTCACCTGAGCCCATGACTGCACAGATGAGGATCATAGAGTTGTATTTGATCTCTGGTGCACTCCTCTCGTCTGACAGCAGCTTGTGAAGCACCGACACCAGGTTGGCTCCAACAAAGTCCTTCTCAGCCGCAACTGAAATCCAGAGAAAGAGTCTGAATATCACCATATGTTTTCTACAGTATGTACTACAGAGAAAAAGCAGGTGTTATTAAATAATATAGTCACAGGACTGAGTCCAAGTGTTTTCAGTACAGTACAGTTTAGCCCTTTGCCTTAACGTAGTCATTCATACAGTCCTACCAAGCTTCTGGTCACGCTGGATCACATATTCACAAGTGCAGCCCAACTTTTTTCATGTGCCTCCAGCATGTTTGGTTATGTAAACTGGATTTCTGAATAGGTAGACATTTAACGGCGCATTCACACCACCGTTTACTTCCTAAAGGGAAAGAGAATCACCGTGCTTTTTGCTCCTCCAGATATTATGAATCCAGAAATGACGACGTTTGATTTTCAGATGTCTCTGGGACTTCCAAAACAGCTACAAAGCGGCAAAGTTATTTCGGCCATATTGATGACGGAAAGAAATGCTGTTGGTACCTACAGCTCTACACCGGCGGGTAGCGCAATAAACGGGATCAAACACAGATGATCTCAATAGAACAAACTCACATGATTAAAGCCACACAAATTTATGGCGGTGTGAAGAGATTCTACAGATCCTGTGGGTCACGATTCGATTCAAAATAGATTCTCGGATGAAAATAGATTCTCGATTTAGCACAAAGGGGTGCTAATTTCAAGATCTACTCCAATCCGCTGTGTGCTAATAAAGGCGGTGTGGCAAATTATGGCTTGAAAGCAGAGTAAAGTGTGTATAAGATTATGGAGTTTTTATATTTAAAAATGTCATATCAACTGATTGCAGTAACGTCAACAAAAAGGCAAACCTATGACCATCTTCAATTTTGCAGACGTGTTAACTGTAAACACGACTAAACAATAACTACATTTTGATGGATTTATTTTTCCTCTTACCCAAATCCAGCGCTGCTATGAGACCCAAAGCCACCAGTGCTTCATTCTGCATAATCATATGCTCACTAGTTGCCATGGTGACTAAGTGCTTGACTCCTCCTCCCTGGATGACAGATCTGACGACTTCCTGAAAAAGAAATCCCTCGAATAAACCAACCCTGAGATGTACGTTCAGAATCTTTCAGCACCACGATGTTCCTGACACTATCATTTGTTAAAGCCAGACTGTGTCACCTTCGGAACATGAAATAACACAACAAACATTGTATTAATAAACAATAAAAATGCACAGTTTCTCAATTCAATACACTCAGAGGTTTGGCTACTCCAGTAGCTTATGGTGGCTCATGTCAGCCAACTGATTTTAGACTCCTCTTTATTTGTGCTTCTGCTACACTGCATTTTAGCATTTACTAATGTCACATAGTTGCCACTTGTGGCTGCTCAGCAGAGGTCACATAAGAGTTTTTTAAATTCATAATGGCCAGTGTTTCCTGAAGTTCAGTTTGTCTATGATGGGACATTGTGCCTAATGTTCTCACAGAGGAGCCCATCCAAAGGGAAAACTCCAGTCTGACCAGGGGCTTTCAAAGTCTGGCACTGTGGACCCCCTTTAGACAAAATGGAGACAACTGCACCTCCCCGCTCTGCCCCCCTCCCCCACTCTCTCTCTCAAAGACACCCCGACAATTTTAAATTGTTGACATTTTTGTCTGTCTTCACAGGGTTTTATCACAGGGCCAATGTGATGATTTTTTTTATCCATATGAATGGATTAAAAAACGTGGCAGTGCTCCAGGAATATAAAAAACACTGAGCCTTAATGCTGTCAAAATAAACTAAACATTTATAGGCATTATGTCACTCCTACTATTCTTAGTTTTTAAATGGGGGATAAGCATACTCTAAGTTTTGGAATAATTTGGGGGCTTGGGGGATGTAAACAGGAAATATAATGTTGCCCTGAGTGAGCTAGTTAGCTGTGGGCTAAACCTATATTGGATCACATTCTGACAAACTGGCAGCAGTAAAGTATGCTGAATTAGCCACTGCAGCTCCTGTGTGCAGTGCACCCATGGATGTAGAGAACACTTTAAAACATGAGGATTCTCAGGCAAGTTCTCGAGCTATAAGGAGGATAAGAATTCATGAAACTTTATCTGTGGTGGACATCTGAGATAAGGATATCCTTGGAAAGTCACACTGAATCCAAAAATATGCATATCATATCTGTGTTTTCAGATGTGACTGAGTTATGATTCCAAGTAGTAGGAATTTTGAAGTAAATTGTGGCAATCCGTTGCAAAGGTTTTTAAAGCAGCTGCAACTGCTGACTGTGATGGTGGGTGGCCAAAGTGCCCCCACACCTCCCCCCCAACAGTTTGATCCCTGTGGTCTAAAGAGTCCAGGAATGATGAACACGTAGCTTACTAAAGACCTGGAGAGTACTGGCTCTGACCTTGGACTTGCTGTGTCGAATGAGGGCCGACAGGAGCCTGTTGGACTCTCCCATCACCCCTGCGTGATCTTTGGCTTCACACCACTCCACTAGCCTCTCCACCAGTTTCCCATTGGTTCCCAGCTGGTCTGCGGCTTCAGCTGAAACGACAGACACACACGATTACTCTCATTTATTCTGGTGTTGCCAAAGTCCAGTAAAATAATCCTTTTTCTTGATTATTTGTACCCAAATCTGTCTATATCGACGATGTTTCATTTCCGGGATTGTTCAGGCGCTGCCAGAAATTCCGCCAGACGTCCCTTTTTTCAGCCGGATGTCCGTCACCTTCCTCTGTCTCTGTGTTGGCGTTCTGATCTCAGCTGGATTTGTGAGGACTATGTTTAACTGCTCCTCAGATCTCTGCAGGGTAAATCCAGACAGCTAGCTAGACTATCTGTCAATCTGAGTTTTCTGTTGTACGACTAAAACTACTTTTGAACGTACACGTTCCACCAAAACAAGTTCCTTCCTGAGGCTATTTAGCAGAGGTACCGTCATTGTGTCTGGAGCTTAGCGCCGCCCAAGACGATTGTGATTGGTTTAAAGAAATGCCAATAAACCAGAGCAAGTTTTTCTTTCCATCCCAGAATGCTGTGTGGACTAGCCAGACCCTCCTCCGCAGCACTGTACAGGAAGCGATATTACAAATCCCACTATGGCCACGCCACGACCCGCCCTTCAATAGCATTCACACACTACTATTGGCCAGGCGTCCATGCTTACATGTACAGGTTCTATCCCCTGACCAATCCCCTAACCCTAACCTTAACCAATCGAGGTCAAATGCCTAACCCCAACCAATCGAGCTGCTTTGTAGGGCGGGTCTTGGCGTGGCCATAGTGGGATCTGTAATTCTGCGTACAGGAAGGTCTAGAAATGCGAGACTTTTCCCAAATATATCTAACTGCATTTCAGGGTTCATTCTCTGAAGGCGCGGTAACTCTCCAGCCACCTCTCCGTCAGCTCTGCAAATGTATTCTGAATTGTCTATTTTACAAATATTAGTTGTGCTTTTTGTGGTTGACATTGGACGGTGATGGCATGTGGCTAGGAGTCCCTCATCGGGATCGGAAAATCCACTTGCCAGTCTCCAGCCGACCCTGGCTAGCTAGCCAGCTGGCCGGTCAAGTTTCCAAATGTAAACATCAGAGTAAACACAGAAGAGAAGGTGGAGAAGATGAGCTCAAGCTAGCAAGACCATCTCTGCCGCCATCTCATGACTACGAGTCGCTCATTAAGATAGGAAAATACCACCAGTCTCCTGCTGACTCTGCTGGCCTGGCCGGTCAAGGTTTTCAAATGTAAACATCAGAGTAAACAGAGGAAAAGGAGAAGATGGCCATCATCTACGACCTATGGCTACGATAACTGCGACCATCTCCATCTCTATATGAGAGGAGGCACCAAGGCAAGCGTGGAGGAACTCAACACCAACTACATCTTCCCTGCTGCCAGTGTGCAGACATGTGACGTTGAGCAGGGTGACCTCCGTGTCTGCGTTGGTTTCCAGCAGGATGTCAGGAGCTGTGGAGTCCTTTCGCCAAGACTTCCTGGATCCTGGCGTGCCGGTGCCATTCAACCGGATGACTCTTTTTCTTTTTGATCAGTTATATTTTTTGAAAAAACTCAAGTAGTTTTGAGGATTTTTTTTTTTTTTTACCACATTTTTATTTCACGCTCATCGGCGACTTTCTTTATATTAAACGATCTGTCCAGTGTCAAGACTTAAGCAGCAGTTACCATATGTGTGTGTCTTCATGAATATGTTGATTATCATACCAAAGCTAAAACAGAGCTGAGGGAAAAAGAACGTAATCAACTGATGATACTGACCACGTTTTGAGAAGATACACCTTAGAATTTAGAATCAGAATTTAGAAACAGTCTATAACGGGTTGTCAGAGTGGATATATTTGCTGTGATAATGTTCATGGATTTGGTGCAAACATAAAATAACTGATAAAAATCTCTACCTTGTGTATCGATGAGCATACGTAACGTCCCCAGGAGTTTAAACTGGACTGGAGGCATCTCGGATTGCAAAAACTTCAACACCACGTCTGCTACTCCAGCTGACAGCATCTTGGATTTGTTTACCACTGGAGAGAGGAAATGAGGTACATGAAAACACAGACGCAACACTGCAAAGACTCTGATTATCATACAGTGTTTCCTCTAGGATTGTGTTCACAGCGGGGGGCAAAGGGTTAACGTTAGGTTAGGATTTTAAAAATGAGTACGGGTGCGCTAGCTACACGGCCGGCCACCAACAGCAATGAACGATAGTTATGTTATGGTTCCTGAGCGTGCTCCCATAGGAACATATTATGCTGGTACAGCTAGAAAAAGCAGCTTGTAAACAGTAACATTACCTAAGTCAATGCAGTGTGTCTTTTGTTTTTAGCAACAGTTTGCTTTACTTACAGTAGTTGCTCAAATCATATGTCTTACAATTACATTCCAGGATATAGTGTATATGTATAGTACAGAAAGAGTTCTATTTCAGTCTTTGGACCAGAATAACATCTGCTCAGAGTCCATTCAGCTTGACAGATATCAGCCATAGCTGATGAACACTGACAGATACATAACACATTTTGCAATGTGAATCTCAGATCACATGTTCACTCACTATGACCACTGCTTGTTTCATAACAAAGACTGAACTGTAGATGATATGATTTTGTGTTTGCTTTTATGACTATTTGGTCATTTTCTATTGAAAGCTACAGTGAGTAACTTTTATTTCACATTTATATGATATTTGCTCAAACTGTCACTTTATCCTGACAGCACAACATGAGAAAGATAATCAGGTTCCTCTGCCTCCTCCTGGTGCTCCTAATGGTGTAAGAAAACAACCAATCAGAGCCGAGGAGTCTCTAACGCAGTGCCAATGACCGCTCGTGAACTTCGGTCAAACTGTAAAACTAGGCAGCGCTGATCAAATATGAATCAAGATTCTGTTACTGCCTATTTCTCTTCTTAAATGTTTTCAGAAACACGTTTTAGTGTACTGTTCAGCTGTGAAATGAGAATGTTTGCTCTGGCCGGTCGGCCGGAGCTCGGGTTTGGCTCAATAAAAGTAATTCAAGAAATGTTTCATGTTTATGTTATTTTTCTATTTTTTAAGTTTCTCACCTTGCTTTTGTCCATAAAATGAGATGTACTGGTATAACTAAAAATATATTTTATTTGACTTTAAACACTTAAACATGGCTAGTATCATCTTACCATATACAAATACTTGCAGATGGCAACTGCATATATATATATATATATATATATATATATATATATATATATATATATATATATATATATCTCTCAAATATACTATATTATATTATGTTTTATAAATATTAGGGCTGTCAATGGATTACATTTTTTAATCCCGATTAATCGCATGATTGTCATAGTTAACTTGCCTCCTAGTTCAATTTTTAATCGTAAATAATCACACATTTTTGTATCTGTTATAGATGTACTTTAAAAGGGATATTTCTTCAAGTTTGTAATGCTCAAGTGGTATTTGAGACTGGACTACTCCGGTGGTAACTCAGTTCACATCGACAGCACATGTAAATAACTTTAGTCTTGTGGAGAGCTCGCCATTCAAAAGACCCTTTCTTTATCCATTTCTGCTGAAAGGGCTTTGTTTCTGCTAGCCATCCAATCCCCTTCATGGATGTATTATAAGACCTGTAAGACCTGCTCCCAGTCCACCGCCTCCTCTCTGTCAGAATAATAGCTATTTATGTGCATTGAAGTACAAAGTTACACTAACCCACCCAGTCAGACTTGGGTCCAGTCATACCTTAGTAACTAGGAACCAAATGGACCTCTAAAGACCTCTAGATGACACAGATGCAAAGTGTGTGTGTGTGTGTGTGTGTGTGTGTGTGTGTGTGTCTGAGATGCAGCGGCTCACCGGGTATGGCCAGGTTCCGCAGGGCGCTCAGTGCTGCATGTTGAACGGTGACGTTGCCTTCCTCGACGTGCCGATCCAACAGCTCCAGAAGCTTCTGCACAATCCCAGTGTCCACCATGTGGATGCAATTCCCATCTACGCATTAAGAAATAAATGCAACAAAAGCAGATCCCTTCATGTTGTGTCAGATACTGACCAGTGGGTCCTACGGTTCAATTACTGTTACGAGTTATTAATGCTGTAACATAATATTATATCAACGGTAGATATGTTCCCAGTAAGTCGTCGAGTTACTAGTAGCCAAGGAGGACACGGAGGATTAAAAAAACATGGACTCTTCAGAAGAGGTCATTATCTTTCTGCGTTCAAAAGTCGCCGGACAACACCATTTTCAAAACATAGTCATACTGAGAAATCCAGAGAGTTGTGTGGAGCTGATAGTCTTAATTATCTTTGTAGCAACTCATTTGGCAACGGCTTGAATGTAACAGATGTTCATTAATATGAAAAAGTAACGCACTAAAGCTTTAATCTTGCATCAATGTGAAGTTAAACTTACCGTTGCGAGCAAAATTAGCAATGGCCAGCGCCCCAGCGAGCTGCAGCTGATGGTTATGAGATGGTATCCAGGACAGGACCCTCTGGAAGACGCTGCCCTTTCCTCCCTCAAACAGCTTCTGCATGGACTCGTCTACACAACACAAGGAAGACAGGTTACTGCACAACGCTGTCAATACCTCACTGACCAAAAACACAAGCCTGTTCCTGACTGAACTTTTGTAATTAAGAATAATTTGAACTTGTTTATTTATTTATTTTTATATATATTTATTGACACCTTTATTGTATGATTTATCAAGACACACAATGATGGTTAATGTATATTATTACTAGAAGCATACATGCACTCTCTCTTTAGAAAATAAACAAGGTTATTTACATATAAAAATATATATAATGCAATAAGGCTCTGAGGCATTCTCTATGGCTTAGTGGCAGGTATTTATGTTATCCCTGCTGATTCAACACACATGTATTCTTTAGTCTTCCCTCCTCTTCTGTGTCTTGTTTGGGGAAGTAACTCGATTTATGTCAATGATACATTCCTTCATTGTAATTAAAATTATTAGTATTGTTCAGCTTATATGGGAGTATCCCAAAATGATAGTGGCTTCTTGTCCACATAAGATAAGTACACCACCTCCGCAGCTCAGAGCCGCTTCTCTGCAGCCTCTCTCTACGTGGAGACGCCGGAGGCAGCTAACAGCCCGGGGCTGGACAGTAAAATTGAGATCCCATTAGCGCTAGCTTCACAATGGAGCGTTCAATCAAGACAATGCGGTTTAGCTGGCTCACATGTGTGAGATACAGTACATGTATAGCGGCTGTGGATGTGGATGTTTTGGGGCTTTTGATTTTCCTTTTCCTCCAAAATCCTCTATGCTGGAGAAACCCTGAGCATGAGGGACTGATACCGATAGGTACGTTTCTCTAGCATCGTGCTCGCATTGCTTTGAAGCGAAGGCTAGGGGTCGTACTGTAAATGTACACATAGCGAATTACAACTTGTGAATCAAAACTATTTTATTAAAATGAAAAATGTATACAGTATAATATTTAAGCAGCTTAAATGAGTAGGGGGCTGTTTTGGCTGCTAGCCGGCACTTATGGAAAGCTCTGAAAATAGCATGTCATCTAAACCTGGCACTGACACACCATATATCACACACCATGTTCAGGTCTATTTCACTGCAATTATATATTACATCAAGGTTGAATTATTAATACTCAACACCAGTGCTGGACAGAAGACTGTGTGCTTTTAGTTTTATGGACATGTGCGTATGTTATAATTCACAAAATCATGACCTTTTTTTTTTTAGCACATTCTGTACTAAACCATTCAGCCTCTTTTTTTTCTTAGGATGAACAGCTATTTCGTATACATTTGTACCTGTAGTTGCTATTTATTTCATATTAATGTTTAATATGTGTATGTATGCACCAACCACCTAGGCAAATTCCTTATAAGTGTTACTTACTTGGCAATAAATCCTTTTCTGATTCTGACCATGTACATTTGGCTGCAGGATCTGTGCTGCAACAGTAATCTAACAGTTTGAAGTACATTTCCAATTACGGTTACACAAGGTTCTTTTCATGTTTACATTTGGCTGTCTGTGCCTACCGAATGCTCTGAAACCTCATCCACCCTAACGTTATGTAGCTAACTTATTTTACCATTGAATATTTTATGACAGAACACATCCACCAAAGCAAGTTTGTGGTATAATTGGTGATTCTACAACCAGTTCTTACGAGTTAACATGTGTTTACCTCCCAGCAGCAGGAGAACCATGAGGTCTGAGGCCGTCTTGAGCTGGGCGATGTCCTCCTCCCTCTCTCCATCTACAGTCTGAGCCACAACGTCCAGGAGACACTCCACCAAGCCTGCCTCCACCAGCTGGAGCTTTATCAAATCTGGCAGGGGAAGGAGGATGAGACATTGAGAGCGGACCTCAGTGAACAGAAAGTCTGAAACACAGACACTGCTGCTGCAATGCAGTGGTGCTTCATATGACATGCATCATATATGCATCATATAATGCAGTTAGCACACATGGGACTCATCACTGCCCAGCGTACCAACCTGACAATCTACAAAAAACAAACGGCAACAGAAAATGGGAATCACTGCGCTTTTTCCATCCACGACCATTATGCGAATATTAGTGTAACGCATCCAGATAAGTAGTTGGTGGAGCTCATTCTCCAGTCACGTGCCATTAATTAATTAACCATTGCAGAAGAAGAGGGAACAATGAAATGACGTCATTAAAAGCCAAACCTCAAACAGTGGAAAGCCATGTGGAAAACAGGATGGAAATATAGCATTTATGTTTATTTCATGTACAGATTTGCGGTAACCTCTCCTCATTGCCCACACAGGTCTAAAAGCAGAGCTATTAGCCTGTGTAGTGTGTAGTGTGTGTGTGTGTGTGTGTGTGTGTGTGTGTGTGTGTGTGTGGTGGAGCGAGTGAGAGAGTGACGGTGAATGCAGAGAGAATGGTCAGGGCTGATGAGAGTTCAGCCTAGTAGCGAAGATATCAAGTGAATGTACAGCTGAGGTTGCAGTTTTGTGTGTACTGTATGGGAAAGCTGGAGCAGGAAGAGTGAACACCTGTTCTCCAGAGCGTTCGCGTCGTCCAACGTGACACACTACTGGCAATGGGAAAGGAGTCGATGGCATATTTTTTAGGGGTTTTCCCGTGTTAAAAAAAAAAACCTGCATATACACGTCATTTTGGTGGCAAAAGGGTTTAAGTCTCACGCGTCATACACGTCACGATTTATTCACAAAGTCTATTTCCATTGCATTTTGTCACATTTTGCTTCTAGCATTTTTTGGAATTTTTTAAAGTTTTCATCTAGCTATCAATTCATCTAGTTATACGCACATTGAAAATGTGCATAACTGCATTACATGTTAATACATCAATAATAATGATCCTATAATATAATATCATACTGACAAGAGCAATTCTGCATGATGTGCACTTTTACTTATGATACTTTAAGTACAATTTGTTGCAAATACTTTAGTAATACTAAAATACTTAAGTAAAGAAATGGTGAATTTATATAGTTTTTTTTAAGGAGAAACAAACTGTCCTGGTATAAGAAACAAAAACATGAGGTCTGTAGGATAATCTACAGTCTAAATGAGCCAAATTACAATAGAAAATGGAATGGATAATATCTAGGTATATTAACACATTTATGTAAGATTTTACAGTACAAGTGAAGAGCTGAAAGAATAAGTCTATTAACCAAGTGACACAAATTGGTCTGCAACAATTTTGATGATCAATTAATCATTTGAAGGCATTTTTTTTTAACCAAAAAACGGCAAAAACTTATTGGTAACACCTTGTGAATATTGTCTGTTGGTCTGTTGGTTTTATTTTACAGTAAACTGAATATCTTTGGGGCCTGGAATGTTTGTCGGACAAAAGGACACAACTAAACATATCCCCAGGAAAACTTGTAACGGGAATTTGTCACTATTCTCAAATATTTTATAGATGAAAGGATTCATTGAAAAAGAATAATCTGCAGATTAGGTGATAGCAAAGTAACAGTCCTATATTGAGTGTTTAGGAAACTTTTAATTTGAAGTGTCTTTTGATGTATAGACAATATAGTAAATTACAAAACAAAATGAAGCACTAAACAGACACCAATCTAAAAAAAAAAAAAACAATCTTAACATTTGTCATTATTACGTTTGCACAGTAAATGATCCCTGTCTTACCATAATACCTCTGACTTCTTCACACAAGTGTTCAACTGTGTAGAAATGTAATGAAAAAAGACGCAGTGTGACAAATAAAAGAGATAGAGAGGCCGACGTTTCTCTAGAGTAGACCTAAGTAGGACGTTGTCCTGGAGACTAACAACCCGAGGTGACTTAGATGCTCACACTCACACACACACACTCACACACACACACACACACACACACACACACACACACACACAGCAGCTAAGCAAAAGCAGAGCTGTCTGCCATGACTGTGCAATTTGCCTGGAAAGCATGACTCACACTGAGAGGATAATTTACTATAGAGTAGGTGGAAATGATTTTGATCTACAGTCTCTCACTATTTTGTGCTCAAATATCTACAGTTCCCATACAGTGGATATGTTTTTTGTAGAACTTAATAGTGATACAAAAAAAGAACAAAGAAAAATCACATTACCATTTTCTGCAAGTGGAGCCAGAACCTCAAAAATCATTTCCTTCTTCTCATGCTCTGTCTGCTTCTGGAAAAGACGCACCAGCTCTTCAGCAATATTGGTGGAGGCAAACTGCTCTTTGCTGGACTCTGAAAATACCACAGGAGTATCACAGACATGTCATGATTGAGAAGGAATCCTCTCCCCTATATGGACATGTGCATTCCATGTAGGTAATGAAGGCATTTCTAGGCCCTGCAGGAGGAACTGTGAGCCACGCCATGTCCAACTGAAAACACAATTAATCAACCGCTTTCAAAGGCAGTCAAAACTCGGGCCACAGTCATTTTCAAATTTATTGTTACTATGTTTTGGATTTTTGAAAGACAGACAAAAGAGATACTTGGATACACATCAGAAATTCACCTTTCCCCTCCAAGCTTCTGTCTAACATGTATTTAGGTATACTAACCGAGCTCAGCCAAATTCCCGAAGGCAATTAGACACATTTCTGTCAGGGCTGTGTTGTGGGAATGGATGCCGAGCAGCTTCACCAGAGTGGGAATCACACCCATATTGATCAGCTGAGCTTGTAAGGAATCTGCAAAAAAAAAAAAAAATGCAGACAGACAGGCAGTCAATCTGCTGTTCTGAACATGACAAAGAGCTTAGGAGTTAAAGAGAAAAATGTGTGACATTAGATTTTAGCTTGAAAGCCTATTTGCAATACGTAAATAAACAGTGACTATTTGAAAATGAGTTTCAAAAACATGTACCCATGTAAGCTTAAAACACTGTGCCCCGCTTCCATTGAAAGTAGACTGAGAATTAACCTTTTTTTTTTATTAGGACAACACACAATCAACATTTCTGTAATATGTTCCAGTGTTAGCCAGCTGGCTAATTTTCAACTGTAGTTACCTAGCATGTCTTTATGACATGCGTGCTAGGTAACTACAGTTACAGTTCGTTATTATGGGACCTTAAAGCAGACTATGGCACTTTTGAAAGGAATAACTCATTCTTCCTCTTAAAATTGAAAAATATAAATTAACACATTAATAATAATAATAATAATAATGCTACAGCCTTAAGGCCTGGTCACACCAGAAAGTGGTACAACAAAATTAATCTGGTGAGCTTTTTCAATTTCCCTGAGCATTTTGCTCACCAGTATAACCCATTTAATTTATTAAAAGTAATTGAAGAGGGAAAATAAAGCTCTGCGAGTTAACGGTCAGTAAGCAAATTTGTTGGCTTAGCTCGGTTAAGCCGGACAATAAGTTCACAGTTTATTCATTGAAAAGATGTATTTGTACCATCGGCTTCGGTCTTAACCATTCCTCTTATGTGGAGAAGTTTATACTAACAACTAAGGAGGTTAAATTAAAGTGAATGGTGACATGCAGCTAATAAGCTACGATAGCTTCCTCCATTTTGGACTCTCCGGCTCTCTGTCTCCTCAAAGGTCAGCATGGTCAAGACGGAATGCTACGAGTGAATTGGCAGGTCAAAGTCACTAAAGTTAAACTTGACACTAAAAATTTGCAGATTTATTTTGCCGAATCCACTCATCGCGGCCACCATTTAAAATATTGGTGTGACCAAGCCTTTGCTTAGTCTGATATGACCAGTAGCTTACGGTGGCTAACATTAGCAAGATGTTGTTGTGTAACGGACTCTTCTTTTCTTATGCTACTGTTACACTTCATTTGGCATTAATCATTATTACAGACCATTTGTGACTGTGTGCCCACTTTTTTCCCCCCCAGAAGTTACATAGGAACGCATAAACTGTGAATTCACACTGTGATTATTCACCATTTGCAACTTCGCAATCAGTTAGTGGGGATTTTTGGATCCAATTCTTCAGCCCCAAAGGCACCAGAATGTTTAGATAATGTGTTGTTGAAATATGAAAAAGGTCACGAGGCTTCGGTGTATTATTTTATGCTTATAGAGAACCTGGGGGATGGAGCCTGGACAGCCCCCAAAAAGACATGGGAAAGGGATCTTTATTTGGTTTATTGTCTATTTTGTTACCATTTTGTTGAATGGTCTGGAATGTTGTAGTTGCTGTGTCATCTTTTCTTGACTTTTGTCTGGGTGGGTGGTGATGACGGAAGGGGGGAGAGAGAAGGTCAGTAGATGTCAATCAGGACATTTAAACTGTTGTATGCAGTTTTGTTTGTGAAACTTGCATTAAAGGTGCTATATACAACATTCAGAACATTAATATAGCATCAAACAACTGTTTGCTATTGGGGATACAGTGGAGTAATGGTGTCCTGACCAGAAAACAAAGTCACACTCCCTGTGTGTCTTGTAATCCCAGTTTCTCTGTTCATTTGTGTTGGTAGCCAGGCCGACCGCGCGTGCATGTGAGTCCCTCCCTTTGAAAGGCTTGCCCCGTAGCACTGCTGTAGCACTGTTGTAGCACTGTTGTAGCACTGTTGTAGCACTGCTGTAGCACTGCTAATTTCGGCTCAGCCACCTCCATGTTTGCCTGTGACATCAGAGGTGAGAGCAGTGTGCAGGAAACCCCACTTCAGACTCTGAATGTTGCATAAAGCACCTTTAATAGTTATTCACTCCTGGCCTGGTGTCAAGGCATTACGCACACCACAAGAAGTGAAGATGCTTTCGCCATTTGATGGCAAGAGGTGGCAGAGCTATTAGACGTGCCTGGAGAGCAAAACATCTATTTAGATGTAGTTTTTTTAAACCAGAGTGGTGGAGGAAGTCAAGAGTGTAGATGAGCAGATCAGAAGAGAGATGGAAGCAGTCCAGTTAAAGTTTCAAGAACAATACTCAAAAAGATATTTTCAGAATGTCAGTCAGAACTATATAGTAGCACGACAGGCTAAACCTTAAAGCCATGTAAAAGTAAGAAGTAGAAAAAGACACAAAAAAGACGCTGCATGTGAAATCAATACATCAAGACATTAATTCAGAGCATTTTTGGAAGGCAGGTGGCGAAAAGACAAAACAAAAAAGCCATTATGAGGCCACTACACAATTTTCTTATTAAATCCTATTTAAATGCACCCCTTGTCCTATAGTTTGATATAATCCCATAATCCTTAGTATTTCTACTGACTGTTACAACTGTTTCCTGTTTAGATATTTTATATATTGGTTACACAAGTACACTGGACTTGATTACACCACAAAAACAAGGGGAAGGTCAAGAAGCAAAAGCACTCTGAGAAATGCTACCAAATGCCACTGGTGAGAGACAGAAGCCATCAAATAACAATTTTACTCTATGATAAGCAAAAACATGAATCTATATATACGGTTTGTTAAAATAAAAATATCAACACATATACTTTTTAAAGTCTGCAATATCTAGATCTGTATCAGCTTCAAAAAATAAGTATTGGTCTGGCTCTACTAGAAATCTATGAAACATTGCCCTCATTGGGGATAAAGGTTATAACATTACAGCATGTTTTTCTTAAGAGATTCTTTTAACTGATGCAGTTGTTTTTGAAGTAGCAGGTTGAGTTGTCTTAACATAAGCTCGAGATGAAGAGTTAGCTAGATGACAAAAGCTGCAGAAAGCCACAAAAAAAAATCATCCATTCTGTTAGCGTAACCCAAAACCTTGCATCACCCAGCCCAACAGAGCCAACCATCATCTAGAGCCAAAAGACACTTGGCAGGAGATCCAATGTCGTCAGATCACATTCTTGCTACCGTCAACAAGCCTCGTTGTCACAAAGACACAAACTGTAGCATAGTCCAGAAAGAAGATGTATGCAGGGACAGAGCAGTCATTTCACCTTTTTAAACTAGCAACAACAACCAAACAGTGTATGTAAATTCATAGTAAACAGCACAGTAAGCCCATTCAAAGTAATGCAGATACAATATGAAGATAGCGACATATGGAAGAGAAAGCACCCTGTGAAACTGGAGGATAAAGTGGAACCTTTTTAAGCATGGGAACATACATATCTGGGTAAAACTACTTCAATCTATACTCATCTTAAAAGATTTCTGCTACTTTGCTAAAACTCTGTAGGCTAAAAGGATACTAAAGGAATAGTTCTACATTTTGGGAAATACGTTGATTCACTTTCTTTCAAAGAGTGAGACTGAGGACTGTCAATCTCACATCTGCGTAGTAAGTATAGAGCAGGAGTCAGGACATGCTTAGCCTAGCTTAGCATAAAAACTGAAAGGAGGGGTAAACAGCTAGCCTAGCTCGGTCTTAAGTTTGAAAATACAACTACCAACTATTTTAAAGCTCCCTGATTAACATGTTATTATTTGTTTAATCTGGACACAACCAAAAATGCAACAAGACTAAGTGCCTACAGCTGTAAAAGCAGCTCCTTTGAGGCTTTATTTAGGCACAGCGGAGCTCTGAGCTAAATGCTTACATCAGTATGCTAACATGTAGTTGTTTTAGTTTCAGTCTGGACCAAAGTAGTGGACAGACAGCCCAGCGTTGCCATCCCTAGAGCCACGTCGCTAGCATGGCTAACAGCGGGGAAATGAGCTAGCTGACAAAATGAGCTAACTCTCAGCAAATATGAATAACTGCAGATTATCTCAGAGGTGGAGTTGGAAAAGCAAAAGGCAGCATGGTAGAAAGATCAGAAGAGAGATCAGTCCAAAAAGGTAAAGCATAGACTGTTCAGTTCAACCCTGCAGTCTAATGACAAAACATTGTGTGACATCATCTGCGTAGAAGAAAGAGAACATCCGCTGATTAGTTAAGATTAGTTAACAGTTGTTCTTGGGGGAAGATGGTCATTACCATTATCATTGCTATAGTTCATCAGCATGCCACAAAAGACAGTCAAGAGCTTCTCATTTTCCGGCTCAGTATTTTGGAAGAGGGATTTAATGTGTTCAGCTACTATCTGAGCCCCTCCTGCCAGGTCAACTGCACTCCTGCCCTCATCTGCAAAACAAAGAGGCCAGGACACAAATCAACCACAAAGCAAAGGAAAAAAAAGGCAAAGAAAAGAGACATAACCACAACCTGAAAAATACATATGAAAGCAACGTAAGCAGTACAAAACATACAAATCAATGCAAACTAAGACTATAAAACAGTCAAGATGCTGAATAAAATAAGTTTAAAAGGAAATTATTATGACCACAACCTATATGACATAAACCAACCCCCGGAGTACAGTTCACATGAGGCATATAGTCCATCTGATAAAGGCCTTTTGTTATTGAAATTCATTCAAGAACCTAAAATTAGATTTATATAATGCCACAAATGACATTGGTGGCCATCTCAAAAAAAAAACTTTTAGTAGAGTTAGATGCCTACATATGCGTGTGTTTGTGTGTGTGTCATATTATATATATATATATATATATATATATATATATATATATATATATATATATTATAGACACACACACACACACATTATGTGCACACTTACTGTGTGTTGTTTTAAGAAATAAATTTGTTTTCATAATAAAACATTTTGCTACGTGTAGGCATGTTTTAAAGACTTAATAGCTAAGAGATATGAAAGGCATTCATCATTATCCTTGAGTGCCTCCGATTCCTTCAAAGGATCCCCAAGCTGAAGAGCATCAGATGGACACTTTCTACACACTCCAGCAGCACTCCATGCAGACTGTATTGTTGTGGTGGAGTCATTTTTTTGCTCTTTGACTTGGAATGAATTTCGGATGGTTGTTCTCTCTTCTAAGAGTTACTTAAAAAAATACTCCGGCAGCACAGTGGCTCAGTGGTTAGCACTTCTGCCTCACAGCAAGAAGGTTCTGGGTTTGAATCCAGGTCGTCTCAGGCCTTTCTGGGTGGAGTTTGCATGTTCTCCTCGTGTTTGCGTGGGTTTCCTCCGGGTGCTCCGGTTTCTTCCCACCATAAAGACATGTGTGCTGGGTAATTAGGACTACAGTTGAAAATTAGCCGACTGGCTAACACTGGCGCATTTACAGAAAAGTTGTCCTAATGCATTGTCCTAATCAAATAAAATTATTTGATTAGTCAATTGCATTATTGCAGTCTTATCGTTATGAAACCTCGGCCCCTCTAAGAGTCTATACCAGGGTGCTGGTGAAGGAGGCTTCAGCCGACTGTCGAACCTAACGATCAGGAGAAGCAGCAATGTGGTTTCCGTCCTTGTCGTGGGGGAGTGGACCACCTACTCTAGCAAGGACAACCTGAAAAGTCATGGGTGATTGTCCACACAGTCTACACGTAGAGAAGGTTTATGACACTGCCTCTTGGGGCTGTTGATAAGAACCATCCATCCTTGCATAACCAGAGCAAGTTCACTTTTTCTACTATGTCAAGCAGTCTGGTTGTTGGACTCTGCAAAGGACAGCGTCATATGTACGAACAGCCAATGAGTGGGAAGCTTTCATTGGTATCTCCTTTATCAAAGTAAGTTTTGCTGGCTGAATCAACCTGTGAACTCCAGGGTCAGTTTGAGTGTGAAGCAGAATGCCCTTTCTACAGACTCGAGCAGCACTCCATGCAGACTGTATTGTTGATGCCCCAAGTTAAAAAGTTTCTTGGGGTCCTGTTGAGAAGTGAGGGTAGAATGGAGCGCAGGCAGATCCACACAGCACTGGCAGTAATGCAGGAATGGCACTGGTACTGGACCGATCGACCACTTGGTGAAGATTAAAATGAGGCTGAAGGCAAAGTTCTTGATTCACTTCACCTATGGTCATGGGGTTGTGGCCGACAATTGTCTTTAACTTTATGAAAGAGACAACCGGACAATCATACAAATACTCCCATCCCATTTAATGTGTAAAATTGCATGCAACATACACTGTGTTCCCCTTTAGTGTATAATTCATCATGTCGAGACTTCAAAGACATGCAAAAGAATTCTCTGATTGGGATCGGGAAGGTAGTTGGATGCAGTGAGGAGGCTATGATGGCAGGCTCGGACATCTGGAAGGAGTTCAGAGTAGAACCGCTGCTCCTTCACATTGGAAGGGGTCACTAGAGGTGGTTCGGGGATCTGAGTATACCCTTACCCTAATTACCTTTACCCTCATTAATAAAAACGTAAAACTGTAAAATTACGTCTGAATATACGTGACATTAAAGATCAACATAATTTGTGACAAATATACCTTGATTTTTTCATTTTGATATTTTCGCATGTCATCAAATGTAAAAAAAAGTTTTTATGCAATGCAATTTCCTTTTTGTTGTATGTAATGTACTGAGATAGTAACTAAGTAAACTCAGTGTTTAAAAATGTGACCTGTGTCACTTCATCATGTTTTATTGAAAGTGGTTTCAGAAGATCCTGTTTGATCTATTTTACGAGAGCAACGTCTCCCATATTACAGTGTGTTTCTTTAAGGTAGAAAGCAGATGCTTCTCCACAGGATCACTGCGCCTATCATACAACTATGCCAGCTTTCTGAGACCCCCTCCACTCAAACAAATGTCACATCCCACCAGATTCCACAGATACCCAGCTTTTCAACTAGAGGAGAAACTATGCACCACAACTGACAGCTGTGATTAAAGCCTCTAAAGCTGGCTGTAAAATCAGGCTTAACTTCTGCTGCTCTTCCCTGAGGTCAATACTCAAATACTCCACTGGTACATTCACTAATGAAACTTTCTTAGAGCAGAAATATCACAAAGATGCCACATGTATAATTTTCAAACAATTGTATTACTATCAGATAAACAGCAATGCCTTAGTTTATTGTTTGCTTATCACTAAACAAATGGGGTACTGTGCAACATGGTTGTTATCACACGTGGTTCTCAAAGTCGAGACTACATTTTCCATAGACCCTTCCTTTATTCCATGTTTAAACACACAATAGCCAAATGTATGCTAACGGCATGTGTATTAAGAAATATAGATATTCCATCAGCCATGTCCAATAATATTGTCACTTCATTCATATATGGTATTTGAAGCCTTTTAGTTGCAGATGAGCATGTACTTAAATGTGTAGAATGGGAGCTCATTATGTCTAACAAATTTGCACTGTTAGAAATATTGGATTTGTATTGTGCCTGTCTACAGTATTAACAGTTATAGCATGCAAGTTTAAGAACAAAGTAAAGACAGTGAACTGCCACAGTCTGGCTGCTGTGTGAAGTAGGGCTGGACGATATGGACCAAAAATCATATCTCGTAATTTTTAGGCTGAATGGCGATACATGATATAAAGCTCTGTATTTTCTACAAAGTGCCACACGTGAGATGTCACAAGCACTTTTATTAAAACAAACCGATCAAATAAAATACAAAGACAGAGGTTACTTCCCTGTTTGAAAATATAAAGCTGCCAAACATGCAAATGAAAAAATATCTAAAATAAATAGCCTATTTAAATAAAAAATAGGCCTCTCTCTGAGAATGCGCCTTCAGTTGTTTCCAACAACAATAAATGATTATAAAATAGAGTACAATTACAGGTTGTCTCTCCTGCTTAACAGTAAAACCTACACTGACAGACAAATCGCTTGCTGACCGGCTAGGACATGACATTACATTACATTACATTACATTACATTACATTACATTACATGTCATTTAGCTGACGCTTTTTTATCCAAAGCGACTTACAATTGCTATATATGTCAGAGGTTGCACGCCTCTGGAGCAACTAGGGGCTACTACGTTCCACAACAACTCGCTATTCCCTGCTATGCTCCGCAACGCCCTGCTACGCCCTGAACTGCTACAACTATTGTTTCTAGTCATAGTTCCATTATCTTTATTGTTACTATAACTGCCACTGTTCATCATTCCAAATGCAAATATTATTATCACCTGGTAGAGCGCCCATATACAGAGGCTTAGTCCTCGACGCAGCGGTTGCGAGTTTGATTCCGACCTGCGGCCCGTTGCTGCATGTCATTCCCCCTCTCTCTCCCTTTTCAGCTCTAAAGCTGTCCTATCTAATAAAGGCCTAAAATGCCACAAAAAATCTTTAAAAAATAAATAAAAAATAAAGAATTGGGGAGGACAGGAGGAAAACCAACCCCTGGCATCATGTTATTTAATACAAGTTGGCTACTTATCTTCACTTTCTTGTGTTCAATATAAAATTAAGCAGTAAAACAAATTACAATCACAATTCGGTTTATTGCAAAGTAGGTTTTCGCATACATGGAATTTGCTTTAGTGTTTTGGTGCATTGACAAGAAATGGCTTACAAGATTTCTTATAAACAATCACTGCAGGCTCTGGTGGAAATTAACCTTGTGTGTGTGTGATGTCACTAGAAGTCTGTCAGTCCAACGCGGGGTGATAAAGAACCCAGTATGTTACAGTGGGAATTTTACACAACACCCTCTGATTATAAAGTGTTTAAACAAAAAACATTAAAATCTTGAATTATTAAAACAAAGCCAAAAATTAAGTGTGTTATGAGTTATTCTGCCTGTGGGAGGGTTCTAGTCACTTTAAAAATCCAGTTTTTCAAAAGCAAGAGAGAAGTTAAGGCTGGCCAGACTCTGTGGATAGTAAGGCCAGAAGTAAAATATCAACACAATTACCAATCTATTTCTTTCATTTTAATTTCTGGCATTTTATTTAGGATTAATTTTAGTCTGGTTTATTTGCAGGGTAAAATTAAGAATTACAATTCATAAATTCCTTGTCTGTTAGTGAGAAAATATTCAATGAATTGTAATATAATTGCAGCGGCATATTCCCTGTTTTGCCCAGCGGACCCTGGTGTCCCTGGACCCAAACACTTGACTTAGAAGCAGTGTATAGTTTTACAGTACCTTCTATTTAGTAGTGATCTCAAAATCGCAATAAATTAAACTAGAAAACACTATTTCATGCCGTTAGTATTAAACTTTTGACTCACCTGAAGTGGTCAGTGGTGGCCTAAAGGTTAAAGAAGCGAGCGTGTGACCGGGAGATCGCCGGTTCAATCCCCAAACCGACAGGATAAAATCTGGGTGGGGAAAGTGAAAGAGCAGCGCTTGTCTCTCCCTCATTACCACCACTGAGGTGCCCTTGAGCAAGGCACTTAACCCCAAAGGCTCCAGTGGAGCTGCTCAGTGGCCAGCAGATCAGACTGTGGTAGTACTGGGCAGCTTCCAGGTATGAATGTGATCAGATCAGACTGTGGTAGTACTGGGCAGCTTCCAGGTATGAATGTGATCAGATCAGACTGTGGTAGTACTGGGCAGCTTCCAGGTATGAATGTAATCAGATCAGACTGTGGTTGTACTGGGAAGCTTCCAGGTATGAATGTGATCAGATCAGACTGGGATTGTACTGGGCAGCTTCCAGGTATGAATGTGATCAGATCAGACTGTGGTAGTACTGGGAAGCTTCCAGGTATGAATGTGATCAGATCAGACTGTGGTAGTACTGGGCAGCTTCCAGGTATGAATGTGATCAGATCAGACTGTGGTTGTACTGGGCAGCTTCCAGGTATGAATGTGGTCAGATCAGACTGGAGTTGTACTGGGCAGCTTCCAGGTATGAATGTGATCAGATCAGACTGTGGTAGTACTGGGCAGCTTCCAAGTATGAATGTGGTCAGATCAGACTGTGGTAGTACTGGGCAGCTTCCAGGTATGAATGTGGTCAGATCAGACTGGAGTTGTACTGGGCAGCTTCCAGGTATGAATGTGATCAGATCAGACTGTGGTAGTACTGGGCAGCTTCCAGGTATGAATGTGATCAGATCAGACTGTGGTAGTACTGGGCAGCTTCCAGGTATGAATGTGGTCAGATCAGACTGGAGTTGTACTGGGCAGCTTCCAGGTATGAATGTGATCAGATCAGACTATGGTAGTACTGGGCAGCTTCCAAGTATGAATGTGGTCAGATAAGACCACGGTTGTACTGGGCAGCTTCCAGGTATGAATGTGGAACTGTGTGAATGTGACAGGTCGTCGTTGCAAATGAGAATTTGTTCTCAATTGGTGTTTTGTTGGGATTAAGATTCTTGCTAAATATCCACTAGCGCTGGCTAATTAATGCAGCACTATGTGGTCTATCTCAGCCAAGAACAGAGGAATGTTGAGTTACAAGCGAGCAGTCTGATGTTTGTAGATGTCTGTATGGTTAAACTGTAGCAGCCTGGTGTCGTCTTCAGGCAATCTGATTAAAGTAAACATAGTAACACGATAGTTATAGCCATGCATAATGCCAATACATTGAGGGGCTGGCTGGCTGAGCCAACCCGACGTCAACCTGCAGTGGACAATCATGTAATGTTAACCTGCTATAAGACTCGTCAGTCCCGTAACGACAAGCACTGAACTGCCCAGGAGTTTGTGTAACAACAGGTGACCTGCAACAAAAAAGCAGTCGCTTCATCACTTTTTATTTTCTCTCTTTTTCTAAAAGCTGCCTTCAAGTGTGGTTGGAAATGTTGGTTTCTCCCGCCTCTGCCACCGCCACCGAAGATTTGAATATTCCTTGTTGAAAAGCACCAAAGCTTCAAAGCTCAAAAAATGGTATGAACATCCTCTATGACAGGCAGCCGTCTGTCGCCTCCAGCAGGTGCGGAGTGCAGAGCAGCACGTCGGCTTGGGCAGTAACATTAGTCACTGTAGTCCCGCTGTGGGTCCAGCCCCAAGTCCCGGACAGTGGCAGCACCAGCAGAGGAGCTCCACATCCGCTCATTAGCTTACGGTCCTTCGGGATGCTACAACAAGCTAACTGTTGCGTTGGCTAACACAAGTAACGTTAAGTTGCTACTGCTTGCACGATAAAAAAAGTAAACCTAAATCTGAAAAAAACGTAGGGAGGACGTCCTCCCTTGGAGCATCGTATTACGTATTCTGGCCAATAACAGATGAGCATAAAAAAATAACACATTAAATTGATATAGGAGATACCGCCCAACGGAGCTTGTCCTCCTCTGCTCTCCAGACCACCCTTTCCCCCTCCTGACCTGCAGGTGTCACCGTTGAAGCATTTTAATCAAAAAATTTAAAAAGAAATTTAAACAATACTGAGATTTGGTAATGGTTTATTTCAACAGATTACTCTATTTTTTTATTATATGATCTCCCTCTTGCCTCTCACAAATAGAGGAGGAGCAACCTCCTCTGCCTCTATGGACCAGCCTCCTCTGATTATATTACAATAATATAGCAGCTTATGGGTTTCCAATTAACTAGTCGATATCAACGACGTTCCACTTCTGGGATCGCTCCGGTACCACTAGAAATTCCGCTGAATGGGATTCTTTTCGGCCGGATGTCCGTCCCCTTCCTCTGTCTTTGTGTTGGTGTTCTAACCTCTGGTGGATTTCTGAGGACTATGGTTAACTGCTCCTCAGATCTCTGCAGGGTAAATCCAGACGGCTAGCTAGACTATCTGTCCAATCTGAGTTTTCTGTTGCACGACTAAAACTACTTTTGAACGTACACGTTCCACCAAATCAAGTTCCTTCACGAGGCTATTTTGCAGAGGCGCCGCCCATGACGATTGTGATTGGTTTAAAGAAATGCCAATAAACCAGAGCATGCATTTCTCCCATCCCAGAGTGCTGTGTGGACTAGCCAGACCTTCCTCCGCAGCGCTGTGGAGGAAGGTCTGGCAATGCGAGACTACCAAATAAACTATTTGCTTCGATGTCAGAGGAAACTCAAATGAAGGGTTCAAACCTAACAGACAGCAAGGGAGCGTCTGTAGTGCCCTCTATGCAAATGTAGTAAATGCAATCTGGTTAATTAGAGCTCAACAAAATTTCCCTGCATGCACTGAATAAAGGTGTTTGTAGCTGAAACACATGGTTAAACATCAAAAGTTTGTCTACTGTAGCCCAAAAGCAAGAATAATTTTGATGAGGTATTTTCTATTACTGTGTGCTGGTGATGACAAGGCTCATGAGGGATTCAGTGTAATCTAAGCAAAGCAAAGTCCTACTCACGGCTGTCATAACAGATGTTGCCAAGAGCCCGGCCAGTCTGCAGTAAAACCTCCTGGTCGCTGGAGTTTAACAGCTGAATAAGGGGAGGGATGAGGCCGGCTTCAACACAAGTACTCCGCATGAACTCTGAAAGTGGGAAAGGTGTATAACAGATATCACGTCAGTATAAAACTGTCTAGGTTAAGAGCATTAAGTGGGGATTCTGTGTTGTGGTAATGATTTGTGCTAATCAGTCAGATATGTTATATGCAATACAACTACCCATACTATATATTTTTTCACATTGTGCACTCAGCCCATTCAGCCTTCTTTATCTTATACTAAACAGCTATTTTGTACACATTTGTTTCTGTTTATTTCCTATTAATATGGTTGTCTATGTATGCACCAACCACCAAGGCTAATCCCTCATAAGTGTAACTCACCGTGGCTATAAACCTTTCCTGATTCTGATGATTTTAAAATAACTTTTGTCTGTTGCAGCTTTAAACAATCATGTCAGTTCAAACTGTCAGACAGCAAGGGAGTTGTCTTTAGCCCAGCAGTCACTTGGCTGCTTGTAGACCTTTGCGGAAGCAGTGACAGATAAATGCCAGCGGGTTGTTGCCAAGCTTGGCAAACTGCTGGGGAGTGATCATTAGCTGCCATCTTGCAAGCTGCTAAAAACCCATTCATTATCCTAACCTTTTCTTGCCCCAAGTTCTATTCATGTCTGCTTTTTTCTACTTTAAAAGCTTCCCCTCCATTATGGAAACTTGAAGCTCTCTGACACTGCACTTATGCAAGGTTTGTGTCCCTACACAATAACCTCAGTCAGTGATAAGCTTAGCTCTGAAATGCCAAAGAGGGCTGCTAAACTAGCCTCGTCTGAAATGGGCTGTCAATCAAACACGCTACTGTCTGATTCTTGAAATATTTCAATCCATAGAAAAGTTCTAAAATATCCATAACTAACACGGTTGCTCCACCAAATAATGCATTCATGAAGAAAACATGTAAAAACTAAAAGGATGAGAGCTGTGGAAAGTGTAAAAAAGAAATACTGACAAATGGAGGAACAGAAAGTCAGGATGTTCCTGGGTGGATGGGCTTGGAAACCGAACCTCACCATTTTTAGCCACCTCAGCTATGATGTTGGCTACTTTAGGGGTGCAGGAGGACTGGGGGTTTAGCAGGGTGGGGAGCAGGGGAAGAATGCCCATCTCCTGGATCTTCACGCTGGCCTCGGTGTCTGCAGGAGAAAAAAAGTGATGATATTCAATCACATTAATGCATGCTTCTCAGAAATGCAAGGTGACTAAATATTCTCAGTATCAATGCAATAGCCGTATCAATTTCTTTGGGCAAATGTTTTTAAGATAAGGAGAGTATTTTAACAACTACTTGCACATGTGCAACCTGCAAATTTAAGGGCATTCTTTCTTTAATTTGAATGTTGAAATTGTAGGTTGATTTAAAGGGAAACTATTATATAGTATTTTCAGGTTCATACTTGTTTTTTTGTGTTTGTACTAGAACATGTTTACATGCTTTAATGTATACTGTATGTATCATACTGCCCATGGCTGCTGCTCCTGTATTCACCCTGTTTATGAGACGCTCTGCTGGAGCACCTGTCTCTTTAAGCCCCCCCCCCAGGAAAGCCCAGTCTACTCTGATTGGCCAGCGTGATTCCTGGAATCTCCGCTGCTCTCCAGTTTGGTTTCACTAGTAGCAGCTGGAGCTACTGCACTGGAGGATATAGCAGGACTTTGTAACGTGAAAAATACCCAATAAAGGCTTCTAAACCAAATACTACACAGCTGGACATGTCCCAGCAGTGATGTGACTCGAAATTGGGGAGAAATGACCAACATAGGCTTCCAATATTAAAGCTATCTGGCGTTAGCATGCAGCTACTTAATAGTTAGCAGTATGCTAACGTTAGATTGTAATGGAACGAAAAAGCACAATTATAACATTGTAGATATGACAGAAAATACGGAAAAGCATAATATGTCCACTTTAAGGTGTGCGCCCCCAAATTCTTCTACATGTGCCCCTAACATTTAGTTAGGGGCTACAGTGCTCAATTACAATGGAATGCACTCATTTCTGGCAAAAGAATGTCACTAGTGATAAGATGACAAACTTAACCATTATTCTTAATGGTGGTGGATAAAGCTCCTGTAGTGGGTTTTGTGCCCATATAATTTTCACACGATTCTGCTCTTTTCTTATCACACTTGGAGCTGTCACACACACACACACACACACACACAAACACACACACACACACACACACACACACACACACACACACACACACACACACACACACACACACACACACACACACACACACACACACACACACAAAGTCCAGAGTAGGCAGATTGCCACAGACCCTTAAGGAAAACTTACAACAATGGAAATCTACTCACTGTTGTTGGCGAGTGCTTTCAGCAGGCAGTCCAGGCAGCTCTCCACGCTGTCAGTGGCACTATCTGTGGACGCTAGCTTCAGCTTCTCCAGGGCTTCACTTAGGTTGTCTGAGAACACAAACATTTAATAAACGCATTTTGAAAGGTCATTCTTTCAGGGAGATGATGACGGCCAGCACTGGTATTTCAGTACTGGTTTTCCCTGCCATTATAGGGCTTAGGCGCAGCGCATGAGCACATGAACGTAAAAACAATGTAGAAAGCATCTGGACGATGATCTGACCATAGATTGTATAGGAGCCGACGTACAGGACCGGCGTCCACTCGTCTCCTGCTCGCACACGCTGCATGATGGTTCATGTAGGTACACAGTGGCACAAACAGTGTCAGAATGACACACACACACACACACCACGCATGTTGCACACATATGACGTCATTTGCACCTGCGGCCACAATGGCCTTGATGCCCCTTCTGCTCTGCCCCAGCTGATTTTTCTCCTCCACTGTCAATACGGTTTAGTGTCTTTTGTTGAGACAAAGACAGAAATACGCATGTGCATTCAGATTTCAGTCAGATTTAAAAAGCCACACGTACACCTGGTTCTGTTTTATAAATCTTAATAAAAACAATTCATTATTTCCAGGCATTTGGCTTTTGTGTCGTCAAAAAAAGTTCCACACCAAAGTGGCCCTGCCCCTAAAATTGGAAAATTCCAGGCCTGGTAGTGACTTCAGTCTACTTGGTGGCAGTAATGCACTCTAAGCCATGACTTTGTTTCCTGCAGTGTCTTACACTTTACAATCTTTATCAGCTCCCTTCTTTTATCGGCTTTAAATCCAAAATGTTTCCATATCGGCGGCACAGTTTTAGTTTTCTTTCAGACTAACTCTGCCATATATCGTCTTGTCACCCCAAAAAATTAACTTTCTAGTAAAAAAGCAATGTGTACATATTGTAATATCGCTTATAACCAGTATTAGGCAAGCTACTTGGAAAGTCTAGTGAGCTAAGCTACAAGTTTTTGTGTAAAAACATGTAGCAAGCTAAGCTACAGCAACATGTTTATGGCAGTGGCGTCAGGAATCCTCAGCAGATGTATTTCAGCAGACCACTCTGCTGAGCCTGGCTGGGTATCAGGTACCAATAACAAACACCGTACCTCAACCATATTTTTGGATACCAATTTTACAAAAATCCATTTTAACAAAAAGAAATTACAACATTACGGGACTAGTCTTTTAGTATTAAGTTTAGTTTTCAGCTCCTCCTGTGTGAGCCCCGAGTTTTTCTTGCATGCCTCCTCGACGTGTAACGTTAGACAGCCAATCACAAACAGGAATAGATCTTGGTAGAAGCATGCTGCATGCTTATTGGCTCACTGACGATGATGAGATTTACTCCTTTTGTTGAAGTTTGGGAATTAAATGACTAAGCATTTTTCGATCCTCGATACTAGGGAGGCAATTCGACCAGTGCCTAAAAAGTATCAAATTCGGTACCCAGCCCTAGTGGACACTGCTACATTAATTGATCAATAAAAGAGCTATTCTACTGAAAAGCTATTTGATTCAGAAAACAGCAACACTATTGAGTAGTAGTTAAACCAGAGATGGTTTAGAACCCAACTCAGACTAGTTTCCTGTATCTGTGTCCCGTGGGCTCCGTCACGGCCACGCCTCTTTAGGAGACTAGCGGCAGGTCCGAGTGTATTGATTCCAACGGGAGAAGAACACAGATTATGAGCAATTCTTTCGCCCCGTAGTCACCAAAGTAAATACTGGACCCATTTTTCACAAGCCACATATCTCCAGAACATTCTGACACTAAAATGGCATTTTTCAGATGGACACATCAGGAGAAATTTAACTTTGTTTGAGACATGTTTCTGTCTCAGGAACGAACTCTCGCGAGATCTGGCGACACAGAGAAGCTAACGTCAGCTAACGTTCGTTAATGCCCTAACAAAACTAATCTATGTGATGCTAAATATGTCTTTTAGCTCTGTAAATATCTAACGTTAGCAAAAGAACATTAATACATTATTCAAATATAACTTTTCATCCATCCACACGACGTTCCCTACACATTCAAACGAGGCCACGCCCCTTTAGGAGACAGGAAGTGTGTAGCGTTTCATACCATTGGCGCTGCTTGAAATGCACTCTTTTTAGTATAAGGGATCTTTGGTTAAACTAGTAACGCCACTGTAGTGCTGCTAATGCTTGACTATTTACTCTAGTTTTAATCCTTTTACCATCTTTCATCTGACTTTCGGATCCAAACTAACGTAGCGACCGTCCGCAGCAGTAACATTACATTGCTTAGCTTCTGTGCCGTTATTTCCAAATTTAGCACAGCTAACGTTGACTCAGCTAGGGCTAGCCTTCACATTATTCATAACCTTCTTGATTAGCTTATGTCACTGCTTTATGCTAAGGCTAAGTGGGCTTTTCCATTTGAAAAATCTAGAAACAAATGCAGATGGAGTTGGCCTTTAATTAGTCTCACATTTCCAGACCAAGGTCTGGCTAGTCCACACAGCATTCCGGGATAGGAGAAAAAGTGCTCTGGTTTATTGGCATTTCTTTAAACCAATCACAATCGTCATGGGCGGAGAAAAAAGCAGCCTGTAAAACCTAGCGGTTCTCTGAGTGAAGAGACTCTCTCTACGTACCGTACATATGGAATAAGTAACAGTGTAACTGTTAGATATACAGGAGAGGAGCCGGTCATTTGAGTTTATGGAAAACCTTTCAGTGCTCAGTTTTCATTTTGTGACTTTCGACTGAATAAAGGACAATTTTTCCAGTCTTATTTCTTCATTGAAGTTTTCTGTAAAATCGGGTGAAAATCTCGTCTCGTCTCGTGAACCCAATCTCGTGTCTCGTCTCGTGGGCTGGGTGTCTCGTCACCCCCCTAACAGATAGTCTAGCTAGCTGTCTGGATTTACCCTGCAGAGATCTGAGGAGCAGTTAACCATAGTCCTCATGAATCCACCAGGGGTTAGAACGCCAACATAAAGAAAGAGGAAGGGGACGGACATCCAAGCAGAATTTCCAGCAGCACCTGAACAATCCCGGAAGTGGAATGTCGTCGATATAGGTTGCATCTCATAACCCTTAACCCTTGTGTTGACTTCGGGTCCCATTGACCCGTTTTTAATTTTTGTTTTATATCAGAAAAAATGGGACGTAGAAATGAGCGCTGAAAATGTGTAGAAGAAAAATTTTACAATTTAAAACGTTGGAAAAAACAAAAATTGCATCCCAGACTCCTCCGCTTGCCTCCCTTCCTCGCGTCTTAGTCCCTCCCACCGAGGAGGCACGGGAGAAACGCGAGGAAATCATGGGAGGAGAGAGGAACCAAGGAAATGTGTTTTAGAGGGAGGAGATGTCCTTTCCTCTAAAGCGTCACATGAATTCGTCAGCTGTTTGGGCGGCGCTAGCAACTCCTTCAGCTGCACGGCTTCCTGGAAGGGTGCTCTCGTGTATCCTCGCCTATAGCTCCTCGATGATCCCTCCTCGATGCTCGGTCCTCGGGGCAGAAATAAGAGCTTTGGGACGGTCTTCACCGAGGAGGGACAGAACAACTTCCGGTTCAGCCGAGGACCGAGGGGTCAAGGAGCTATCAGATAAGGGTTATGTGATGCAGCCATAGACTAGCCTGACATGTTTTTGGATGCATTTACTCACAGCCTATATTCTACATTCTCAGCAAAATCTGATTAGGACTGTCAGGTTTGGTCCAGAATGCACTCTAATAGCGTGTTCACTCCAGGGCGAAACAAAATAGTCACGCTGCTCCATTCACGTCATTCGTGCTGCCTGCCGCAAACTTTAAATGTAAATGTAATCGCGCCCCCGAATCCCTGTGAAACGTGTGCCCCACGTGATTGTCAATAGAGAATAAAATGTATTTTATATTCTAATATTGTTGCAATAAAAGTGAAAATGTAATTTCAGCATCGTGCCATCAAACCAAGGTAATGATAAGTTGCATAAGGATTGCAGACATTGTTTCAGTGACCTGGTTGTTTCTGTCAGTTGCTTGTTCAGTGGACAACCCACACATCATCCATCCCCCATAATAGATGGCTTATATCAAATGACAATGAGTGGTCCAGCCTGGAATTAGACCTTGTGAAATACCTCATTAACTGTCAAATATTGCTCCAGATGCAATTGAGGGATGCCACTGCCTCATATGGGAACTGGTTTTCAAATGTTTTATGAATATACAGCATGTTTTTAATGTCAATTTGTACTCAATTTCATTTAGAGATGACTACAACAGTAGTCACAGGCCTGTGCTCAAAGCACCAATAACCAGTGACATTATAGAGAGCAGTGCAGTATAAACAGCAACAGAAAGTGGGCAGCTGGATCCTATTGCATAACAGCTGTGGAGATGGAGGAGTGCCATCTACACCACAGCACTGCCATTTCAGGGGATGCACATTTATTTAGCAATTGGGACCTTCAAGCCATTTCGAGCAATGAGAAAGAACGAGGGCAATGCGAATACATATTTTCAGAGCTAGCGTTGCTAAATGGAAAGAAAACCACGAGCACTAAGAGATGGATGGAGAGTCAGGGAAGCTACCCCACCCGAACACTGAGGCAGACGCGCGCGCACGTACACATGATTTAGCTACAGTCAGCTTTTCATATGACTAACTAACGTTAACGTCAGAGTAATACAGCAGAAAATTATAGAAGGAAGTGCTATAGTGGCTATATTGCATGGTACATAACGTCAGCCATACTGATGGCTCGCTGCGTGCATTTAAATAATAACCATGTAATGGTTTAAGTAACATGGCTGAAGTGGTTAAAAACAGTTATTGTTAGCTTACTCTGCTCAGAGTGAGCTGGTTGCTAGCTGTCTAACATTACTCACCCATCTCAGCAGTATGTTGCTCCGGGAAGAAACCGGGGTGTTAAGCTCTCCAGGGCAGCGGTAAATCGAGTCGTAACGTTACTAGCCACAGGCCCCGCTTTCCCCACACTGTTCGTCCCTTAAACCGCTTTAAACTGGTGAAGTTAGCGGGTTGACGTTAGCTAGCTAGCCAGTTAACGTTAGGTAGCGACAGCAACTACCAGACCGGTCGGGCAGTCCTGTTCAGATGGATGCTGCTGTACAGTGGCCTGTACACCGGAGGACTATAACATTAATACATCTAACTTCCTCTCATATCCACACAACAGTCGAGACCTGCTGGCTGTCTATGGCTGGCTGGCGCTTCCCTAGACGTCATGCCACAGCCAAGTCAGCTACAAGGGATCAGTGTACGACTTCCGGTTACAACATTCAAAATAAAAGCTTTTTAAGATGTTATGGGACACATCGCCGATAGGTGGCAGCCTAATACATATCTTAACGCCCAAACTAGATGCTAACCAGATATTTAGATATTTACTGTGTGCAAGAAAAGGCAGTAGAGTCTGATTACAGCCATAGTTTCCATATCTGTGGAGCCGGGCCACTGCTTTGATTGGTCCATAGAGCACGGGAACAGCCACTCTTATGATTAGCTCATGGGGTACAAGAAGCCCACCTTTTCTCCTTTACTATGCATCTCTTTTGGCCAGTTTTTTTTGTGAGAGAGTGAGAGTTTCAGCCTTCTTTGAAGAAGGGTCAACACACACTTTCATTTCCTGCTGAAAAGTCTAGCTGAAACCAGTTTATGGCGGTTGCTAGTTTGTGGTATAGAACAAGGCCATTGCAGTGATAGTGGACCATGTGACTGTGAGGTCCTTTGAAATGTGTGTGCCCAGAAAGCTGAAGCTGGACACAGTCCCCGTTGATGAAGCTGGAGCATCCTTATCATTCTGTGACCTTCTGAAGTTGACGATTAGCTCCTTGGTCTTTGCTGTGTGTTCAGAGAATGGCCTGTCCCTTAATACCACCGTTGCACTGGTCAAGAAAGCACAGTAATGGCTGCTATAAAAAAAAAAAAAAAGAAAAAAAAGCTGGTCTTCCCCAACAGGTGCTGGTGACTTTCTAGCACTGCACCACAGAAAGCATCCTCACA